>NC_044063.1:25964197-25966697 GCF_902167405.1 Gadus morhua
AACGACAGCGAAGCATCTGTCACACACAGAAGACGGATGACACACTTTACAAGCTCTCTCTCTCTCTCCTTCACACTCTGTCTCTCGAGATCTGTGTGAAGTCCACTTCCATATTTGACTTTGAAGGCCACACTGGCAAAGAACAAAAGAAAGAGCTTGTAAAGTGTCACGTAACAGATGGCATTGTGCTACATGAAAGGAATGGTGTTCTGCATAAGAAATGGTGGAAATTACCCCAGACCATGTTCTTTCCTCTTGTTTGCCCTCTCCTTCTCTCCTCCTCCTCCTCCTCTTCCTCATGTCCACCACCTATTATTCTCCTTCATAGCAACACTCAGTCTGCCCAAACGTTTTCCTAGGCCTAGGCCACCTAGGCGGTTGCCATACGGCGCCACCTGCATATTTATATTTGTATTATAAATCAATGAAATAAAAAAAGTATTTTTTCAGTTTCCTGCAAATGTTCCTAGTTGCCAATTCCCGACTTATGGATTTCTTATCAGCTCGATGAAGAAAAGGGACGATGGGGGAGGGGCCAGGTGTGGACGGCAGTGCACAGAGTACTCCTTTATTGTTCACCTTCTTTGTGCTTTCATTTACTTTTTGTCGTGGTCATAAAACACGACTGATCTCACACCCAAGATCTTACCTTGGGTGCCAGAGTGGCCAGAAACATCTCCCACTCAGTCTGCCCTGAGACATGTCTTCCACTTGTTACCAATCGAGTCGTTCAGGTCCTCATCTCAGACCTGTCTGTGCAGTTGTTTGTTTTTATCTATCCCCCATCATCATGCAGGTTTAATAGAGAAATGTGCAACGCTTTATTGCTCGTTCCTTGCTTGGTCATGGTGTTTTCTTTTCTTTAACCTCCGTCTCTCTTGTGCAGCTAAATACACGCCCACACAGCCCATCTCCCTTTCATGGTGTTACGTAGGGCCAGCCAAGGTCAGAAGCTTTTATTTTTAGCCGTCCACTAACAAAACAGCTCAGCCTTTCCCTGACATGGAGAGACACTTTGAGCATGTGCCTCCTTCTCTCTAGAGCCTGACAGAGTCCAAACAGACAGCCTGTGCGTTTGTATATGTGTGTGGTTGTGTGTGTGGGGGTCTGTTATATCCCTGTTGTGTGTGTGTGTGTGTGTGTGTGTGTGTGTGTGTGTGTGTGTGTGTGTGTGTGTGTGTGTGTGTGTGCGTGTGTGTGTGTGTGTGTGTGTGTGTGTGTGTGTGTGTGTGTGTGTGTGTGTGTGTGTGTGTGTGTGTGTGTGTGTGTTTGTTTGTGTGTGATATCCCTGCCAAGATGTAGAAGGGGTAGCATGTGTACAATAGCCGGGCTGTGCAGTGGAGATGGTGATTCTCCTGTTAAAGGAAATCAATACACAGCCGTCTGAATGTGGTACGGCTATATGGAATGATCTGGACACCTGCCTTTGAAGCAGATGCAATAACATACGGCTGGGAGCAGTGCGTCACACCGAAAGGCACGTGCACAAGGCGAAAGCTGTTTCGGGGGAGGAAGCTGGATATGATGAGGCATGTATGTATGTCTTGTATGTTTTAATTTTTTTATATTTAGGTTAATTTTGTTAATTTAAGTTAACGTATAAATTATCTTCATAGTGTTCTTAAGTCTCCTAGGTGTAGTTTATGAAATAAAATCAAGAAATATCTTTCCTCCTCTTCTCTTATTCACATCCCCCAAAAAAATAAACGTGGTTTGAACTGTTACAGTTACAGAGAATCGTTACACCTATGGTAGACAGAGAAAATGGACAAGTAAATACGCGTGCAGAATAAGTGGACATATTTGGTCATGTGTCTGACATCCCAGAAGTAAACATCCAAATGTTCTGCATATTTCCAGACTCCCATTCCGATACGCCTTTTTAAACAGTAAGGGATATACAACTCAGAGGGAAAATTGTGTTTGCAACTTTACCCCCTCTTCCATACGGCTTTGCAATAGAGTTGGGGGAATTGTGTGTCAGAGTAAACACGGGATTTGGGCCATCCCGGATTTTCGTTCATATTGCACTTGTAGAGGGGATTACTCTGTCTCTTAGCCCTATCCACGGAGCCAGGGGCTGAGAAAATCCCTCCAATGCCATGCAATCTGCTGCAACCCACCCCTCTCTGCAGCTGCAAATAATACTTCCGGCCATGACTGCGTCAGCCGGCGCTGGTAGAGACAGGGGTAGAGACGGGGTAGAGACGGGGCAGGGACGGAGTAGAGACGGAGTAGAGACGGGGTAGAGACGAGGCCGCTTGCAGCCAAGACGGCTGGGCGGCCGCCAAGGGAACTCCTTAACGCCACTCCCACTTCTCCGCTTCCCCCTCTTTTGAGCCGAGAAACTAATTAAACCCAATATTTCACCCAGCTGCCTCCATCAATTGGGAGTAAAGAAGGGATGATGACAGGGGAGGGGACGGCCACTCTGGGTGATTTGTTTCGAGGTAAAAGACACATCGCCGGAGGGTCTTTCATTCAAAGATCGTCGTCCTTT
>NC_044063.1:25971697-25974197 GCF_902167405.1 Gadus morhua
TTACACCAAGCCAAGATTGCAATCACACTGTAATGATTCAATTCACAGCAGAATAACTTGTGTTTGTGGCTGCCCCTGTGAATTGATTCCCGTATTTGGTTTCTCTTAACACAAAAAATAAAGAATTAACTCCACGGACTCGCTCACAAATTGATTCGGTCTGCCGGTGTTATTATCACCCAGCCTGCGACGGCAAGCAGTGTGCGATACAAAGTGATGCGGAGAGCACCGGAGGCGAGGCGCGAGGCGTGGATGTGTTATGAGCGACAGGGGCTCATGAGCTCTAGGTGGGCGTGATGAAGCGGCTGGGTGGGCGCAGGCCCGCCTCCGAGGCGCTGGTGGTGGCGTGCGTCTGGATGCGTCTCGTTTCCTCTCTGTGTCGTGTCCACGGCCCCTGCAGTGGAAGTCCGCTGTGTGTGCCTGGGTGTGTGTGAATGTGTGTGTGTGTGTGAGTGTGTGTGTGTGTGTGTGTGTGTGTGTGTGTGTGTGTGTGTGTGTGTGTGTGTGTGTGTGTGTGTGTGTGTGTGTGTGTGTGTGTGTGTGTTGTGTGTGTTGGGGGAGCCCCCCACTCTCACAGACAGATGTTAGGGACGTCTACTCGCAGCGTAATGAGAACTCTAGGGCCCCCCCCCCCCCCCCCCCCCCCCCCCCCCCCCCCTGCTAATTCACACTCCCAAGGAAACACACAAGTGGGCACACACGCACATGCACGCACACACACACACACACACACACACACACACAAACACACACACACACACACACACACACACACACACACACACACACACACACACACATTCACACAAAATCTTGCCTTGTGATTATTATTCTGACCCTGAAAAATTGGTATGAGGTTCCTCCTATAAACCTGTTGATACACAGAATCACACACACTCTCACAAACACAGACGCACACATCCACGGTCAAAAACCCATACACACACACACAAACAAACAAACACAAATGCGCACGCCCACAGTCAAACATACACACACACGCACCCATATCCACAGTCATGCACGCACATGCTCACATGCAAGCATTTCAGTAATATGCTATTTAAATAGAGGGCAGGGAGAGGATGAGAGGTGAAGAGCATGGGAGGGGAGGGGGGAGAGGACTAACCGCTCCAAATCCAATTAGTTGGTCCTCCCCTCCGTCCCTCTGCCACGTCGTCTGGTGTGTGTTTAATAACTGAATATAGGGACCTTAATGACCCATCCACACTGCTATTTGCCTCTAGCCTATAGTGTCCAGGCATGTTTGTAATGTTTTTATGCGGCTTCTTGTGTGTGTTGTTTGGAGGTGAGGTTCAAGCGTCTGTATTTTACGTTTTTCTTGTTTTATGTTCACGTGTGTTGGATGTTCACGTGTGTTTGTGTGTGCGTTTGTGTGTGAGTGTTTACATGGGACAGCTAGATCAGATTAAGCCTTACACCGATTCTGCTACTCGAACGGACCGTGTCAATTATCCGAACGTACATGGCCTTTAAGAGAATCGAATAATGGCCGGAGCATGGCTGAATCCGCTACCATAGGTGGCGCTGTAGCCCTTTCAACCACTGGTTTAGAGCCACTTCCGGTTAACCTCTACGTCCCAGCAACAACAAACACAGATTGCATTCGAGAAAGATGTTTTCAGCAGACAGTTGTCAGTTCACTTCGGGTCCACGCCTTTCTCCGGCGCTCAATTGTTACTACCTCTCGGTCATATGCAGACTCCTCCATCGGCGGAGCAGCGGGAGGAGGCGGAGTCCACATACGACCGAGAGGTCGGAACGATGGAGCGTCGGAGAAATTACATGGACCCAAAGTGAACTGACAGCTGTCCCGCACACGGCAACAATCCCTTTCTCCTCCATGTAGTGTTTCAATCTGGACTTCAGAGAGTCAAAGCCAAAATTCCTTTAACCCCTTCTCCACAACTGCCGAGATAACCCGCACCACGAGCCTTTGTTCTGGAACTACGGGAGAGTCGGACAACCCGACGCAGTCTTTAAGGTTCATAATATCACAGAATATCCCCGTCAGTTCGGTCAAGGCGCAATGAATGAATAGTAGTCAGTACTTATAACCTCGTTGATGACCAACGTTAAGGAAAACATGTACTTTTAATTCAGCCTTGGGTGAAATGTGTACTGAATGCATGTTGATGATGATACACTTCCTATAGAGAGTAATGGCATGACACCGGTTTCCTCCATCTTCTGCGTCACCTTTTAAAATAAATTGCCGTTTCTCGTTATCCGACGGCGACAATCATAAACATAAAATGAAATAATTAAATATAAAGAAATAAGAATTGTTTATACGTCTATGCCGACAAAAGCCTGACTACCATCTCCTTCCACTTCGAGTTCACGTCTCCCGGCCGCAAGATCTCGAGCATGCGCAGAACGCAAAATCCGATATGCAATACGATACGGGTTTACATGCAGGTAGAAACCGGACTATGATCGATGATGACTATGATTTGTGCATAAACCAGACAGTTCA
>NC_044063.1:25979197-26054197 GCF_902167405.1 Gadus morhua
ATTTACCTCTCAGTGCTATGTGAGAATGCATGCCCTTGTTTGTCTGCCTGTCATTGTGTGTGTGTGTGTGTGTGTGTGTGTGTGTGTGTGTGTGTGTGTGTGTGTGTGTGTGTGTGTGTGTGTGTGTGTGTGTGTGTGTGTGTGGGTGTGTGTGTGTGTGTGTGTGTGTGTGTGTGTGTGTGTGTGTGTGTGTGTGTGTGTGTGTGTGTCTGAGTGTGTGTGTCTGTGCATGTGTGTGCACGTGTGTGCCTGTGTGTGCCTGTGTGTGCCTGTGTGTGTGTGTATGTGTGTGTGTGAGATAGAATGATTGAAGGGATGAAAAAAGAGAACATTGAAAAGAGGAAACTCGAAAGCAAAAGCAAATAGGAGGTGTTTCAAATCCCTAGTCAGACACTGTGTTTCTGTGTGTGAGTGTGTGTGTATATGTATGTGTGTGTCTGTGTGTTTGTGTGTGTTTGTGTGTCTGCACGTGTCTTCATGTGTGTGTGTTCTATGTGTGTGTTTTGTATGTGTTTTTGCACGTGTGTGTGTGATTGTGTGTGTGTCTGTGGCGAAACCTTGATAGCAGAGTGACAGGGAGCGCATGAAAGTAGGACTGGCATAAAAATGGGCACTATCGGCGGGAATGATTGTCCAGAACATTAATCCAGACAGGATGACAAATTTCCCGCTTACATTCACAGAGCAGAGACCGAAAATTGCAGAGAAACCAACAACTTTCCCAAATTGTGTTTTCTTTTTTATTGCTGAAAGCCTCCCCTCATTTACAATAGTATCTCTCATAGTCTCTGCTATGTTCCTCATCTTCTTATTCTCCAACTACTAATTTTAATTTTGTACTATTACTCCTTTCAGGGGAAGCTCCTAATAGGCTCGTAAGAGACGTGCTGTGAATGTAGATACAGCTCATTAAAAAGGCACCGTGCTCAAGTGTGCCTACAGGTAGGCAGAAGTCATTGGGGAATTCACCGGGAACTTTTGGCTGGAAGTGAAACACCCTGCCACACTGCCCATCACTGACTTCCAATACCCCTGTAGTTCTCGGTTATTTGAATTACTAGACACCAGCCCTACCCATCCCCATTTCCCAAATGACCAAAGCACAGAGACAAGGGATTCCTTCTACATCCATTCTTGCCAAAGCTACTCTGACCTAGACTGATAAGGGAATCTCTCTCAGTCATCTCGGTCTCTCTTCCTCTCTCTGAATAGCTAATCCGAACGGCAACGTTACATACGGATAGTAATGAGCACTGGGAGAACAAGCAGTAAAAGACAATAAGAAAAAGAGAAATTGCAAATCAGCATCAGATTCAACTCCCTCTCACCTATCTCCATTACACTCATACACACAAACACACACACGCAAAGACAACATTACACTACACAGTTGTGTAGTCTGCGCAGAATACTAGAAGGTTGTTGGAGCAGGCAACAGATGAAACAGAACCCAAATAGTTGTGTATTTATGGACTCAGAGCAGCTAAGAGCATTGGAGTTTTAAAAGCGAACACACTGCAATTACAGCAATGACAAGATAACCAGCATCTGAATAAGAATCTTCCCGATAGCGCCATCTGCCATGATTAGGATCACACAAGAAAATAACTGATAATACAAATGGAGAAAAACACACCCACTCATGAACAACTCAGCTATCTTACACACATTGATTTGCGAGGAAATCAACAAATTATAAAAGGGAGCAATGATCCAAAGTAAGGGAAGTGCAACAACTATCCAACCTCTCTCTCCCTACCCTCTCCGAATGGGGGGTACGATGCTGCTCTTAAGGTGGGGTGGGGTCGGGGCTCAGAGAGGAGGTGTCAACAATGTGTACTGAGCTGGAGTTCTCCTGGTATTAAATTCCAGTCCTTTTCTCTCTCTGTTGATATGATATATAACCAAGCAATATTGTGTCACCTATCTAAATTGAAGAGTGCTCACCTGCCACACATACCCCCACACACACACCTGCACACACACGCAGGATAACTCACACAGGCACACACACAGAGGCACATGCACACACACACACAATTAAATGGTGTGAATCTCAATTTCGCAAATAAGAACATCACCATGGACTTACGGAGAAGAAAAGACGAAGTAGACCAATTATTTCTATGTTCATGGCAAAGAAACAAAAATCACTGTAACTGGAAAGCAATAAAGCCTGCAAAAGCGCTGCGTGGCAACTAAGGTGAATTAAAATACACAGCGATGGTAATGAGCTATCTAAATTCAGAGTTCATATTCCTTGGAATTATACAAAAGAAGAGCTTCGGGCAGCTCCAGCAAAAAGAAATGGAAAAAAAAGAAAGAAATGTAAACGGAATAAATAAATAAGAAAATAAATAAAGAAATGGGATGCTGCACTCTAGCCATTTGCCAGAGGATGTGGCCGGCGAGCGCAGACGTCTCGTATGTGGGTCGGTGGCGGGGAGCGCGTTTTAACACCGGCATGAATCTAGGAAAAGCAATATCTCCTCTGTAAACGCCACCGCCACCCGAGCCGTCCCTGCATACTTGGCGGCTGTCCAAACGTTGGCCTCGCCCTATCAGTCTCATGCACGCGCACCCAGGACAAACACGCGCACACACACACACGTAGAACCCAACCCACTTCGGCACCTAGCGCAACAAGATGCTGTGTACAGACAGCGATGGCCTTAAGCTCTGATTGGCAACTAAGATGGAAAAAACGTGTACACACACACACACACACACACACACACACACACACACACACACACACACAAAAACACACCAACACACAGACACACAGAGCCAGGGTGGACGGCTGGGGGGATGACAGTGATTAAAAGAAGTTGCATGGCCACCCTTCCCAGGAATAAAGCATTGGTGAGAGGGAACATGACAGGGGTGGTGCCGCTTCAAAGTTCTTCAGGAAGCACTCAAACGGCGGCTCAGCAGACGCCTGGCAGCGCTCCACTTGGACACATTCTGCCACTTACTCCGTCGCAAGACACTGAAGAACCCCACCAAAACAAAAAAAGGGTTGGAATTGAAAACGATTAAAAGTGTGTCCATGTTGTTTCCCTGCTGATCAAGCGAGAGGAGGAACTCGAAAAAAGACTCACCTGTTCAGAGTTCACCTAGTCTCTGCATAGTCTCCCCGCCCCGCCCTCCAACTTAATGTATGCACTTATTGTATGTCATGTTTAGTTATAGTACTTAGTTGTGTAGCATCTTATCCTAGCTATCTTTGTTGTGTAGAGGGAACGGGTTACCCAACCGATTGTTAGTGCTTGGCACTTGGTTCTATGAACATCCTTACTGTACCGACAGCGATGTATTATTGTTTCTCTTCTTCTGACAGGTGTACTTATTGTAAGTCTTTTTGGATAAAAGCGTCTAAATGCCCTAAATGTAAATGTGATTGAAAAGACAGCAGAGGGTGGAAAGACCATGGGTAAACGATAAACACACGGTGCCAACGTTAACCCCCCCACCCAAATGTAGCTACATTGTACCACGGCCCCTGGGGGGTGAACCACGGCCCCCGGGGACTCAATTAGGCCCGCCGTGCGCACTTATTTCCAACCCCATTGAACTGGCATTAATTTGTTTACTTCTCAGCTTAGAAGGTGTTTTTTTCCATTTGGAAAAAAACACCTTGGCTGCCACCTCGTCTACCCTGTTATCTCTCACCACCCTGCTCAGTTCCCTTGTGTGCCCTGGTGTGCACCCGCAGACACACACACACACACACACACACACACACACACACACACACACACACACACACACACACACACACACACACACATACACACAAACAAACAATGCAAAGTGCATATGAAGCAAAACCATGACCTTTGGACAGGGTTGCACTCTGCCTGAGTTCTATCACCGTGTGTATTGGTCTCCCCGCCCACTACAGCAGAGAGTACCACCGCCGTCAACGCACATACCCTCCTCCGACACACCCTACCCCCCCCCCCCGATCAGGTATCAGCTGCACCGCATCATGTGGGCATGAACATCGGTGTAAGCCGTTTGCCGGAGGCTGAACCAAGACAACAAACACATTACAGGGGGGCGCCTCGTTATCTCGCTGGCGGGGGACTCCAGGGAGACCACCAGTCATTACTTGTTGCCAGGTCTGCACGCATTCATACCCATGGCACCGGCAGCCAAACTCACCCTAAGAGGAGGGCGTCGTACCTCACCCCCCCCCCCCCCCCCCCCCACCCCCACCCTCCAACCCTTTCCCTGTGACAACGCTGGCACTGGCCTTAGCTCTAAAATTAGCCTGCCCGTTGCGCAGGGTGCAGAAAAGCTGCTTGCAACATGACTGGAGCAGATATGGCATCTGGACCGGGATAATTGTGGTACCAACACCTGGATGCAGTGATCACATGTCAGTCTGGTGGGGAGGATGAGTGTGTGCCGGCGTGTTGTGTGACCTTGACAAAACTGCCTTCCCCCCACGGAACGAAGTCAAAGCACTGAAACTCCAAAGAAAAGAAGCATATGCACAATGCGTTCATAAATGAGGGGAGAATATGAATTGTGTTTTTGCATCTAGATACAAATAATTTCCCTGGAAGTTTGAACAGATGTAGCCTACATCTAGAGAATGCATCTCCCATCCATGCCAACATATTCAGAGCAATACAGGTGTCCCTGTTCCATGTGCTACGCATGGATGGATGTCATCATTCATCCACACATTTCTCTCATCCTAATCTAACTACGGAATTGTGTTCTCAAAAATAAAATTCCTATTGACCAAGTTGACAGTATAATCGGGCGAGTGGGTGCATTACCAACTATGTGGCTATCTACAATCTGAAAGGTTTATGTGTGTGTGTGTGTGTGTGTGTGTGTGTGTGTGTGTGTGTGTGTGTGTGTGTGTGTGTGTGTGTGTGTGTGTGTGTGTGTGTGTGTGTGTGTGTGCGTGCGCGCGTGCGTGCGTGCGTGCGTGCGTGCGTGCGTGCGTGCGTGTATCCATAACCGCTCCTTCGACCGTGTCCAGAGGGTGGGCGAGGAGGCAGAATGTACACCGAGTTTATATTTTGCTCTTTTTATGGTGTGGGCATTTACCGGTTAAAAGTGGCCTCGGTGCTCGGGCTGCGATGGACTACGATGGTTGCACCTTTTCCAACACGAAATGACTCAGATGAACCAGATAAAGCAGAGCTCGTGTCAATGCATGATACAATACAACCGTACTCGGACGCGTGTTCCAGCAGAACTACGCGCACCTGCGCGCTGTTGGAACACGCGTCCTCGTCCGATGATGAGTGACAGATGAGTGACAGATGAGTGCCCTGCGGTTCTTTGGGGGTTGGGGGTCGGGGGGAAAGATAGCGCAAGTTGCCCTTCACTTACCTTTGCCGGTGTGCACGGCGGCGCACAGCCCCAGAACAAGTACGGTGAACGCGTCGCTTATTCTCATCAGCATCTTCTCGATCCGCGAACGAATTCGGCCAAGGCGAACTACGATACGACCTCCTCTCCTCTTCTGTCTCTCTCTTTCTTCTTTTCTCGCCGCCTCCTCTTCGCTTTTTGTACTCTTATGTTTAAAAGATGTGTTGATTTTATTGAAAAAGCGGTGGATAACAGGACAAGAGAAGCCCAAAGCCTTGAAAACGGCGTTAGTGTGTGCGTGTGTGTGTGTGTATGTAAGGGGGTAGGGGGGTTGTGCAGGAGGAAAGCGGATCGCTGCAGCGCAAGCCTCGTCTGGTTGTGTGGTGCGCGGTTGGTCGACGCACAACTAACTGCTTGTGTTGAGACGGGACCGAGGAGCGGTGCACGGGACTGGACTGCTACGTCACACGGGGAGGAGAGAAAAAATAAACACGTATCCCCCTCATCTCTCCATCTCCTGCATCTTTTAGCACCGGAGACGCGTCAGCCACCCCATCACTTTCACTGGCCGGATTATTCTTTCAAGTTAAGTGTGGTAGTTTATCCCGCCTGACTGGACCAAACCATTCAGTAAAATCGAAGAGTCAAGTATTAAAAATGATTTAAACAATGCATCAAATAGTGGCGAATTGCCGCAAAAATATCAGTTATATGTATTTATATTACAACATTATGCGAGCTATAGCCTACTCTCAGGCGGTGCGCAGTCAACCAACTATTTATGTTTGGACATTTCCCAAATAAAGTATGATGATGTATGAATAAACGTCCATAAACTATGAGTCTGATAGGCGTACTTAAGGTCGTCTCTGAATGCTTAATTGGAATTAAATAGGAATTGGGTGTGTGTAGTTTCTAAAAGATTAGTTTCAAAACAATAGAATCACATTTAATAAAATGGCCTTTCTTTTATCACAATTGACCAAAGTAAAAGTTATTATTTGACGATAGCTGAGCAACAGATGGATCAACTTCAGACTACACTATCCAGCAGCCTGTTGAAATGCCTTTTTGAGCACTTTCATTCCAACGATATGACCCTACACTTGAATCAGAGCGCGGACAAAGATAATAGCTAAAAAGCAATTTGAGTCCCCTTGTGGCTGAGCTATGTGATATGGGCATCAGCACTTCTAACAGGAAGTACTGAATCAGTGCAGACCCCATACGTGCAAAAATGATCACTTTCTATTTGCACCCAAACATCCAGTCCCTCATCAGCAAAACATAATTTAAAAAAAATGATGCTTTCGGACAATTTAACAAGGATTGGGTTCCTTCATTCTGTTTTGATTGCTTTTCATTACTGACGCGCATCAGGCCGACCAGCAGTGCACAACCAGCCCCCACTGGGCGTATTACCTTGGTAGCCATAAAGTCATAACACAACTGCCATGCTACACAGTTTCTGCACAAAATCATAAAACACTACATATTATATATACATGCACGGGCGCACACACACACTAACACACACTCACACACACAGACACACACAGCAGTGCTGGTCGTTCTACTAATGTGTTATGACTGCCTCCAGGGCACAACATGAAGTTGTCCTCTCCCACCTTAGCCTTTCAAAACTTAACTTTGCATCAAAAGTTAAGTTGAGCAATAGCATATTCATTAATATTACAAAGAAACACTATCAACTACACAAAGACACACAAAACTGTGCTGAGATAGAGTTCGAAACTGGTCTACTCTACACCAGCCTCCATAATTAACAGAAATGGACCCAATTCAAAGATCGGCTAAGTGACCTCCTGTTCCGATAATTTTTACGTTGGGTCGGTTTTATTTAAATCTGTTGTAGCAACATTATCATCAATGTTTATTTATTTGACTAGTGACTAAACAGACCCATAATTTATTTGAAAAGCTACTGCCGTGTTATTCCTTTGGAGAAAAGGGTAAATTACAACAAAACATGCGCCCTCTCTCAACCTGCGTTCTTGCCTGTACTTGTCTTCTTGTGGCCTTGTGAAACGTCATCAATCGCAGCCCAAGTACTGTTCCATTCTGAGGTCTGCGTCTAGCCAAGAACACCAAACGCACCGATGCTTGCAAGGTGACTTGTGTGGACCAAGTATCCCAGAATGCATTTTGCATGCTTTGTCAAGGTTTCTATTGTCTGATGTCGCATCTTCCTCTATTCACCAACGTCTACAACAACCTTCAATCACCGTTTTCTCGCCACTGGCTTACTGAATGTAGGGTACAGATCTTAGAACACTCAAAATATGTGAATACATTCATATTTATTTGATGCATATAAAAAAACAGGGCAGGCCTGCCCTGCCCTGTTTTATTGGTTAATTGTTTTATTGTATCATGTCATATTGTATCATATTTTGTTTTATTGGGTGAAGTTAACTAGAGTATTGCCAAGACGGGCTCAGATGCTGATGTCATCGAGGACGCTGCTGTTTTAGTTGTTGAATGATGCCAACGCCTCTTCTCTTCCTCCGGAGTTTGTGCTCATGAGTTGAACTTGCCTAGTCCGAACTACCATTGCGTACTTGGTATTGGGGTACACCCATCTAGAGGTGTAGATGTAGCAGCAGTCAGAGTCAGCCACTTGTTGCTTTTCAGGCAGCCACTCAATCAAGAGACCCATTTCTTGAAATACACACACACACACACACACACACACACACACACACACACACACACACACACACACACACACACACACACACACACACACACACACACACACACACACACACATTCGTGTCTGCTCGACTCAAAAGTGATGTTGTTTCATCTAGTCTACCACCCCCACTCCCTTTATTTCCTCCTTGTTCTTTCATGTCCACATCCCCGTTCCATCCTCTCATCAAGCTCTGTCAACTGTTTTCTCTCTCTCTCTCTCTCTCTCTCTCTCTCTCTCTCTCTCTCTCTCTCTCTCTCTCTCTCTCTCTCTCTCTCTCTCTCTCTCTCTCTCTCTCTCTCTCTCTCTCTCTCTCTCTCTCTCTCTCTCATGCAAGCACGCAGGCCCCGACATCAGACATGACTTTCTGCTGTATTTCCAGCTGAAATCCAGCAGTAAGCTAGTCCCTCCCACTGCCCCATCTCACCCAGATATGTTGGTTCCCCTTCTCACCTTCACTTTATAGGTGCACACTGTGAACCCGGATTTGGTTTTAATATAACTTTTGTATTGTCATTACTGATGCGTTCATGTACAAAAAAAAAAGTATATCAATGAGTTGTTTTCACTGTTCAGCTGAAATATACAGTGCAATGAACAAGTCAATCAGAGATACCTGAGTGTGTTACATTTCTGTAAGGGAGGGGAGGGGGCCCATTAACAATACCGTAAGTTGCGGCAATGCAACTCAAATGATGCCAACCGCCCTTAGACTGTTACTCAACAGAAGAAGAGGATTGTAGATATCCAAAAAAAACGACAAACACATTACCTAAATGCTAAAGTTAGCTTTGTGTTAACGTACTGACGTCAACTAATTCAAGATAAGAGTGCTCTAATGACACCATTGGTTGTTGGTTTCTCTCGAGGTCTAGAACAGAACAGACAGGATATATATGATTCTACCAAGTACAAAAAGGGAGTAGCTTCATGTATGTTTTTTTTATTTGTTATTAAAATTCAACATTTCCAATTCTTCGTCTGATATTAGGCCTTTTTTTGTTATTTCCTTTTATTCTGTGTTGTGCGTTTGTTCGGGTTGGTGTTGTCCCCGGTTTTTTCCTTGTTATTTTCGCCTCAACTTGGGGTCTTTATGTTTTTGCTAGTGCCCTGCAGGCTGCTGGTGCCCGACTGTATGTGAATAGCAGGTATTCTCTGGCCCCATACGCGGTCTTGGCTCCTGCTCAACAGGCTTGTTTGTTGGGTCTTGGCAGTGACGCCTGCACACCTCCATTTACCTGCGTGTTTATGTTGTTGTTGCAGTGCACTTGTTCCACACACACACACACACACACACACACAAACACACACACACACACACACACACACACAAACATACACACACATACACAAACACAAACACACACACACACGTGTGTGTGTGTGTGTGTGTGTGTGTGTGTGTGTGTGTGTGTGTGTGTGTGTGTGTGTGTGTGTGTGCAGCCCCCTGCACTTCAGGATGAGCAGGTTGGCTGACCGTGACCAGCCTGAGCAGATGCGTTGAGACCAAAGTGGGAGCGGTCCAGCCAGCTATCAGTGGTGGGCAGGCTGAACACTCAAAGTGTCAGCCTGATCTTATTTACACGTTAGAAAAAACACACAAACGCACGCACACACACGGAAACAGAGACCTACAAACACAAACGAGAACAGGAACTCTTGCACAGACGGACACACACACACACACACACACACACATACGGGAACCCATACACACACATACACACAAACATGCAAATACACACACACACATACAGGCGAACATAAAGTCCACAATTGTGTTTTTTACCTACAGAGACACGTTTCTAAGTTATTGGTGTACTTTAAATATCAGGCTGAGGATGCCAGGCTGAGGATAAGGTCTGAGGTCAGAAGCACTTACTCAAGACTCCAATATCTACTAGTAATTATTACCTATAGCGGAGAGAGAGGATTAAGAGTAGCTCGCAGTACAAGGAGTGAAAAAGGTAACATGAGACATATGCTTCTGCTAGGGGGCGCCAGCCATTCCAACTAATTTCCTGTGATCAGGCAGAGAGAGAAGACGGCAGGCTCTTAAGCTCACTGTAAAGATGACTGTATCAGACAATATTTATTACACAGCTCTGTTTAAGAATCGCTTCTAATTGGTCAATTAAGGCATTCTACGACCTGTTGTTGAGTAGCTGCCCGCTGCAATGGATAACAGTTGCCATGGCCGCAATTACCAACAGTAGAATCAAACTGACTTATTTTTAATGAGGAACTAATCAAGCAATTTTTTTTATAAATGAATCATTTTATGTTTTGTGCCCAAAACTGATTTCTGCTTATTAATGCAGAAGCTGTAGGCAACGGGACAACGTTTTGGTATTTGAAAAATTCTGATTTCTGTTCATAGTCTGTTTGTAGTCCAAAGCTCACGTTTGACCTTTGGTTGCATGGAGGTGCAAAGTCGGTGTGGAGAGCAAACCTCTCAGAAGCTATCAGCCATAGTTGTTTGAACCGGTTCACAGGGAGAGAACTGGTCGCTTGTGAAGCAATTTGGTCGTAGACATCGACTATCAACTCCATTATTGCGTCTGAAGTTTCTGACCTGACTCGTAAGAATGACCTAAACAATGAACAATGACCATGATCCGGCTACGACCGTACCCACGAAATATATCCTGTTGTTCCCAGAGCTAAATATCTGTCAGACGATAACCGGATTATTGATATTTTAGCCGTGAGATAAGGGGGATCACTACGGGGTCCTTCTTCCCCCTGTCAGGGGGTTTGTATCGCGATCATGACCGATTCACCGATTCACCTGCTAGCACATTCACCTAAATTCAAAGTTCACTTAAACTCCAATATCCAACTTGTTCAATACTTTATAACACATCTTCTCCTCATTCTTCCCACAATCACATTTCTACATCCCACAGTGTAAAATACATCAAGATAATGGTCAACACATTAATTTGCTTACGGCTTGCAAGACTTAATCTAGAATCAGAACAAATAAAGAACCCAAAAGCACTAGAATGAGCAATGGAGGGAAGTGAAAGATTTGGCTATTGGCTATTATTAACTTGTACTGGGTCTCGGATACTTCCTGAATGGTGTCTTTCGGACCACCCAGCCGATTGTCAGACCAATCGGAGGCTGCAGTGGTTCTAGGAGGCGTTATAATGTAGCAGAGACTTCAGACAAGGTGCCATGCCATCTCTGCTTATTTATTATCATTCAACTAGGGGACGCAAACCATTACCTTAACACTAACTTTATGTAAGATGCCTACTGAAAAACATTACATTTGAATTATGTCCAGTCATTTCAAGCCACTATCATCATTCAAGTATAAAAGCACATATAGGCATGAAAATCGAACATAATCTAATTGCTTGCGTAAGGCTACTTTCTAACATCAAAGTTGCAGCATCAAAGCAATTTTTTTAATTAAAATACATTTCTCATGGAATCTAGCAAGCACATTCTAATGCAATATACAATAACAACTGAAAAAGATACATATATCATCTGTCAAAATAGTTCATTTCATGCCACTTGTCTCCCCTGCCCGCAAGTCACTTTTGCTCACCTGCAATTTAACTGAGGAAGACCCCGAATTATCTTCCTTCTTCCAGAAGGAATCCAAAGAAAAGTAATACAACAGAGGATCAAAGCAGCAGTTCAAGCTTGCAAGACACCTTGTTGTATAGATGGTGGTAACATTACCAACTATCATTGCCACTGTAAAAGGCAAGAAAAATATGACAAACATTACAAGGTTCATCGCAAAGATAAGCATAACATTGATCTTGTTGTCGATCATCTGTCCAGATGTACTGAGCTGATGCAATTTCCAGGACACCATGGAAGTTGAGAACATATTGACTGACAGCAGAGTTAAGACGAAGCAAGCCTGTATATAAATGCTTGTCTTTTGCTGCGTCCAGTTGGCGGGGAAAACAAAGCAGGTAGTATTTTGATTGTTGTCGTACATGTTTCTTGAAAAATATACAGCCTCTGGGGTGTTTACAGCCATTAGGAAGATCCAAATCAAGCCACATGCCCTCCAGCTGTTGGTGGTGTTGCGCAGGTGCCTGGACCTCAGAGGGAACACCACAGCCAGCAGTCGGTCCACACCGATGAAGGTGATGAAGATGGCGCTGGCACGGATGTTGTTACGAAACAGCATGGTCATCGAGGTGCAAGCAAAAACCCCGAGGGACCAGGTGCCTGTTGAATAGAAATGGACTCTCATTGGCAGGGACAGCACCAGCAGCAGGTCGGCCAAGGCCAGGTTGATCATGAAGACAGCGCTGGGAGACTTGAGCCGGTGGCGTTGTATCAGGATCCACAGGGACACAGCGTTGAGCGGCAAACCCAGCACCACGACGCACCCAAAGACAACGGCGTAGGCCACGTTAATCGGCTCCTCTTTCATAGTTCTGCAGAAAGTAACAACCGTGAGCGGGGAAACAGCTTATTTCCTGAACAGGAAATGAGCTGTGTGAACAGAGGTCAGGTTGCATGATTTGTAGCTGCCTGAACCACAAAAAGGACACCAAGATTGTTAACGGAACTTAATTTATATCAAATGATGATCATTCTGAAAATACATTAGCATTTTTAAACATTGCTTTGTTAGGGCCACACAAACAATTGTAAATGTTCAAACACAAAGTAAATGGCCAAGCAGTTGTACAGTTGGGTTAAGGATAAAAGTGGCAATGATGACCTGTTGTTGATGACCCCTCTTTATACCTGGCTGATCAATCATTTCTAACAAGAACAGGATTACATGTTTTGGTAAAGGTTACAAAGCGCTAAACTACATCATATTAACATATTTCCTTATCTTTATTTATTTATCTTGGATCAAGGTATATCTAGACTTAAATATGTGTTTCATAACTTTATAATCAGCTTCCGGGAAAAGATCTATAATACAGATGAGAAAGATCTTTGATTCCACACTATGTCCACACATAGTTTCTATGTGTAAATCTTTGAGCTAGCTCGCAGGCTTAAGGCCTATCACAAAATACACAAAAGTAGGATAGCTTAACCCCAGTTAAAGCTCAATATTGGGATGCACTCACATTTAGCACTAATGCACATAGGATCCAATATACCCTGCACACTGCAATATTGTAGTTGTTTTATCATTGAAATTGGATAAAAATACACAATATAAGTTATCTTACCTTAAATTAAACCACAAAAGTAAATTAGTTCACACCAAGTGATGAGCTTGAGAACAACCACAGTGTTATTTCCCCTTGATTTGCTCACTGCGTTATCTCCCGTCAATCGCACGCACTCCTTCCAAAAATACTTCTCATTGAACGTGTTGAGGGACTGAAAACAAATTGGCTGTGATCGCGGCAAAGTACATGACTTCTTGTTTTGCTTGCCTCTGACTTCCTAACGGAAAAGGTTGGATTGAATTGAGATATGACTCGTTGTGATGATGCAAGACACAAGGGGCCCTATCATGCATCCAGCGCAATTGACTTTCTACACCGACGCATGCGTCGTTTCTAGTTTGCAACTGGCGCAGAGCGTTCTCTTCAATGGAAGTTAATCTGTGCCATCAGATTTTAAAAATAAAAAGCCATTGAATTCTAAGCACTGAAAATGTATGCATTGAAATAACGTATCTGGATTTTATGCCTCTGAATTTAACTCAATAAATCAAATTCAGCTTTTATTTTCAATGTTAAAAAATTCAAAATAAATATTCAATGTTAAAAAATTCACCGTAAATATTTTGAACGTCCCCAAATTCAACATGTCAAATTCAGCTTCAAAATTAAATGTCAGAAAATTCAGTGTTAACATCCGGGGACCCAAGGAAGAGAAATCGATCCTAGATGCTAGATCGCGGTCAAGCAAGGAGAGCGGGAATAAGAGTGTCACTTGCTGGTTCTTTCTTTCTTGATACAAACGTTAATTCTAAACATTTTACACAGTAGCCTATAATAGTGTGACCCTAGGGGGCGCTGTTGCACATTTTCTGCAACATGCACAAGTTTGAAGCGTAGACAGGCATGAAGTCGTTCACATGCGGAAACATGCCCAAGCCTAAAACTTAACGTTTATACCGTCATCGATCACTCGGATTGGGGGTATTCTTTTTGTGACACCGGATGCACGTTAAGTGGCTGGAGCAAAACGGTTGATATGCCTCTATGGTGGCATAACAAGAGAGCAACGAGCATGCAGAGCCAGCACTATTCCGCACAGAATGATCATCATTTGATATAAATTAAGTTCCGTTAACAATCTTGGTGTCCTTTTTGTGGTTCAGGCAGCTACAAATCATGCAACCTGACCTCTGTTCACACAGCTCATTTCCTGTTCAGGAAATAAGCTGTTTCCCCGCTCACGGTTGTTACTTTCTGCAGAACTATGAAAGAGGAGCCGATTAACGTGGCCTACGCCGTTGTCTTTGGGTGCGTCGTGGTGCTGGGTTTGTGACATGATACAGATATGAGGATGACAAATTAAAAGCAGGTTGCTGACGGGTGCCTCTTCCCGAGGCATGCCGTGCTTCCACTGGAACTACAGGCTGCTGCCGTTTCAGATGCGCAATAGGCCTACTGCCGGCTCTGCGCTCTCGTTCCAGATTGGGCAGCGGGCTTCAGCATCACATCAAACGTAGGCAAAGTGACATTGGCGGATTGCCCCAAATTGGTGCCCTGATAAAATCGGCTCCTTGACCCACTACAATTACTCTTAGGTTGCATGTAAATGCAGCCAAGTCACTGCAATCACAAACACACTTCACGTACAGGCATTAGTTCATCGTTTACTTCATACTGCAGAAAAAAAAAAAAACTGTGTGCATTACAACAAAAACATAAATAAAACATAAGATTTCCCCCCCTCTCACCTTGTTATTAAATGTGCTTAATAAATACATTTGATTTGATTTAATTAGCATTTTTCAGACGGATAGGGCATTTAGTAAGTTCCACCACCGTTGCTTCTCTCCCCATAAAAGGTTAGTCGGTGTTTAATTATGTTGATTTACCTTTGAGCATTTCCTATTATAGGCTACTGTGTAAAATGCTGTTTAGAATTAACGTTTGTATCAAAAAAGAAGAATCGAGTGACGCTCTTATTGCTTGTATTAGGTGTGTGGTAAAATCTTTTTATCTTGCCCAAACCATGCCACGCCGCCCGACATTACTTTCCAACTATGCTAGAGCGGTGGGCGTGACCTAAAATCACCTGCGCCTGTGCCTAGGTAGGCATATACAAATCACGGGTCGAAGTGAGCTTAACAAAAAACAGAAACGGCCATTACATTCCGGCCCCTAATTCTTGAACAACAAGTAATTATAAATCTATATACAATATATACAAGTGAATGGCCATTACAAGTACGGTGAAAAATGTAAGCTTACATACAATTCAATGCTATTTGCTTTCCCTTTTTTTTTCTTTTTTGTGTTTTTTTTTGCATTGTTATTAAAGTTCATACTCAAGTGCATTTACGAATGGTTTTCGGTCCGTAAACAACAAAAATTCTTCTTCTTGAAAGGGAAAAAAAAGGCTTCAAGTGTATGCAATGGTCTGTGTGCATGTGTTCTGTGTGCTTATGGACTGTGTGCATGTTTTCAGCATAAAGGTTGTGACGCCTATTGCATCACGGACTAAATCAGTAAGTGAGCATCTGTAGATGTGTAGAGTCAGAGGTTCAAGAACATGACTCCGTTGGAGGCGAACATTCACTGTTGCCCCTTAAACTACCCCCACCAGGAGGCAGATCTTGGTGATGGGCTTTTCCAACTCGTTGGTCTGTGTCTTGACACGGACCCGTCGAACGCACCCTTTGGAGTCTGCCATGGTGTCGGTGATGCGCCCAATGGGCCACGCACCTCTGGGTGCGGACTCTTCCACCACGAGCACGATGTCACCAACTGTGAAGTTTCTGTGAACTTTGTTCCACTTCTGCCGCTCTTGCAGTTGAGGGAGGTACTCGGTCGTCCACCTCTTCCAGAAGAGGTCGGCGATGTATTGCACTTGCCTCCAGCGTCTCCGAGCGTACAGGTCATCCTTCTTGAATAAACCTGGTGGCAAGATGGGTTTACCTTTCAGCTGAAGAAGGTGGTTTGGAGTCAAGGCCTCGATGTCATTGGGATCGCCAGAGGAGGTGGTGATTGGACGGTCGTTCAGTATGGCCTCCGCTTCACGGAAGACTGTCTGCAGGGCTTCATCGTCTAGGGCTTGTTGGTTAGTTACAGAACGCAGCAATCCTTTTACGTCCTGCACCAAGCGTTCCCATACGCCACCATGGTGGGCTCCATATGGGGGGTTAAATGTCCATTTAATTCCATCCTGCATCAAGCTTTTCTGAATTTTGCTGTGATTCAACTCTGCAATGGCTTGTTTCAACTCACGGTTTGTGCTGACGAAGTTAGTTCCATTATCCGTCCGGATTTCTTTGACTTGGCCTCTGCGGCAGATAAACCTCCTGATGGCGTTTATACAGGAATCTGTATTGACGGAATGCGCCACCTCCAGGTGTACTGCGCGACAGGTTAGGCAAGTAAAAAGTGCTCCATATCTTTTAACTAGGCTTCTGCCTTTCTTAACTTCTATTGGCCCAAAATAATCTAGGCCCACATGTGTGAATGGTGGGGCATCAGCTGTGACTCTGTCAACAGGCAGGTCAGACATTTTCTGCTCACCTGGTCTTTGGCGCTGCTTTAGGCATATCACACACTCACTGATGATCTTTCTGGCTGCTGCATTTGCATGAGGAATCCAGTACTGTCGTCGTAGGGTTGAGAGCATATGATTTCTTCCCCTGTGACCAACTTTATTGTGTACATGTTGAAGAATGAGCTTTGAGACGTGACTTTCTTTTGGTAGTATTGCAGGGTGTTTTGTTTCCACAGGTAGAGCGGACCTGCTCAGCCTACCACCAACTCTCAATACATCATCAATGGCAATGGGGTCAAGTTTGTACAGTTGACTGGATTTCTTTACACCACCTGATTTCAGTGCAGCCAATTCGCTGGAGTAATGTTTCTTTTGCACAAAGCGCACTATTGCCTCCTCTGCTAAGAGCAGGTCATCGACTGTGAGTGGTAAGTAGTTTGTTTTCTTTACCTGTTTGACAGGAGTTTGATCTCCACATTGTGCATTTTCTTTTATCTTTAGCCTTAGCTTTTCTTTCAGTTTCATAATCCATGCCACGGCTCTCTTGAGCCTTGTCCAGCTAGAGAAGTGCAGCAACAGTTTAGTGGTGGGACATACTTCTTCCGCCTGTGCGGCGAAGGAAAGGACCTCCTCTCTCACTTCTGGGTCAGCGTCCGGATGCAGCGATGCTTTGTCCACGCTTGCTGGCCACTCACGCTCGGTTTTTCCGAGAAAGTCAGGACCAGTGATCCAGGTTGAGGACTTCAGGAAGGCTCCAACTTTCATGCCTCGCGAAGCTGCGTCTGCAGGATTCATCTTAGAGCCAACATGTCTCCACTGACCGACATTAGACAGTGAGCTTATGATGGAAACTCTATTGGCTACATAGGTCTTAAAGCGAGTGGTGGTGTTTGCGATGTATTTTAGGACGGTCATGCTGTCGGACCAAAAGACTGACTCACTGAGGTTGAGCTCCAACTGTTTTGACAGCAACTTGTCCAGGCGCACAGCAACGACTGCTGCAGCCAGTTCCAGGCGAGGTATGGTGACGTGCTTGAGTGGAGCCACCCTTGCTTTGCCTGTAACAAAAGCAACACACACTTCCTTCTCGCTGTTAGTTAGCCGTAAGTATGATACGGCACCGAATCCAACTTCGCTGGCATCACAAAAGTGATGCAGCTGTGCCATTTCTACATTTCCAAATTCACTAGGTGTGAAGCATCTTCTGACACTGAATGAGTGTAACAGAATCAAATCATCCACCCACCTTTGCCATGTTTGTGCCATCTCTGGTGGTATTGCCTCATCCCACGCCAGCTTCAACTTGCACAGCTGCTGCAGAATCTGCTTTGCGGGGAGTATCACCGGGCTTAAGAACCCTAGTGGGTCGTAAATGGAGCTCACACTTGACAGTATTTCCATAAACTGTTTGTCCTCCACAGACAATTCAGCGTGTTCGTCACAGTGCTGTTCGACAAAATCTTGATTATACTGCTTAATCAACATTTCTTCCAATTTTCCTAATGAGATGCGATTCACCTGTACGGAAGCTGTATCGCTGTCGTCGCTATCTTCTTGTCCAAGTGGGCCGTTGATGACCCATCCAAGACGAGTCTGGACAGCGTAGGGTCCATTACCTTCACTGTTGACTATTTTCCATGGTTCCAGTGCTTTAGGTGCGTTTGCATCAATCAGCAGTCCAATACTTGCATTGATGGGCGTCAGTTCCACTTCTTGTAAGTAAGGCCATTTTTTAAGGTCTTCTTCTTTGGGTATGTTGTCTTTCGTGACAGGGATTGACTTTTGAGTGTACACATCTGGCAGTCTCAAGAATTTGTTGTCATTTAAGGCAGCTACTTCCAAGCCAGAGATCTTATGACTACTCACATACTTCTCCTGCCCCATCATCTTCAGCAGTATGTCCATTTTTTGTCCAGGTGCGTTCAGCTGAGTCATTAATGACTCGGTACAGAATGTAGCTGAGCTGCCTGGGTCCAAGAAAGCGTATGTTTCGATTACTTTTGTGCTTTTGTTTAGTCTGACTTTGACAGGTAGAACAGACAGCGAGCATTCTTTAGAACCGACCCCAGTATCACCTTCAGAGTCCAAGGACACAAGTGCGTTGGAGACCGTTTGTGTTTCATGGTCGGCTGGGGTGTTCTGAGGTTTTGGTTCGATGTGCAGAACTGTTGGATGATTCTTACTGCAGGTGCGGCATGTCAGCCTTTCTTGACAGTTCCTGCTTAAGTGACCTTGTACTAAGCATCCAAAGCACACGCCTTTGCTCTGTAAAAACGTAATTTTGTCTTTGTTTGGTTTCTTTTTGAATGTTGTGCACTTGTCAAGTATGTGGCCGTCATTGCAAAACAAGCACTGAATTTTGCCTGCATTTCCAGCGTTGGGCGTGTCACTCTGGAGGGGCACCTGAGCAACAGAGGTGGCGAAGCTGCTGCCTTTGGCTTTTCCAATTGACTTGGGGGTTGGTGGTGTTGTGGCTTTTGCTCTTGTATTTTGAATTTCACAGAAGACGGGGTCCATTGCAGCTCTCACTTGCCTTTCCAGGAAGTCCAGTAGGTCTTTGAATTTCACTCTCCGTTTTTGCTCCTCTCTGATGCTGCACACTTTCATCCTCCAGGACTCACGCATCCTGAACGGCAGCTTGGAGACGAACACCTTCATGTGTGAGGAGTTTTCCATTTCGTCCAAATATCCGGCGTCCTCCGTTGTGTTATAACTGGTTCTTAGGAAAAATGTGTATGATCTTAATGCTACACCTACGCCGTCATCTGCTTTCAGGGCTGGACAATCCAATGCCTTGTTCAGAAATGCAGCTGTAACTTTCACTTTGCTTCCGAAGTTCCACTCCAACTGCTTTTTAGCCTCTCCGAATGCAGTTTGTGGGCTCATATGCATGCAGCTCTGCACCAGCTTTCTGGGCTGCCCAGATGTGAATTGCTCTAAATAATAAAGCTTAACCTGCATATCATCTGTCTTGCTCTCAATGCCTTGTTCAAATGCTTTGATAAAGGATCTGAATTGCAGGGGATCACCATCAAAAACTGGTACTTGTATGGGTGGTAAAAGTGACTGTCTCTGCTGCTTAATCAGCATTGCAGTAATCTCATTTTGCCTGCGCATTGCTTCAGCTAAATCGGGTTGGTCATTATTACTGTCTGCACTTTGCTGTAGATGACGTGTTTTTGCTTTGCTTTTTGCATATATGGGGGGGGCGACTGACGTAGTAGGTCCAACGGTAGACAACGGAACGGGAGCCGGTGACATTTTTGTCTGTTTCATAGCTCTTTGGGGCGATATGAATTGTGTGGGTGTAGAGGCTCCAGAGGACGCTAGACTTTTCGATTTTTGTGTTTCTTCTTGTTCTTTAAACACCTGTGACTTCGCCTTTGCGATGGCCAAATTAGTTTTAACGGACAGCGTTTCTCTTTTGGCTTTCATTACTGCGTTTAATTGGGCTTCTTCAAGTTCAAGCGCGTGTTTTTCTTGTAACGCGTCAGCCTGCTTTAGCAGGGTTACGCGCTCCAGCTCGGCCTGAATTGCCATCTCTGAAAGGGTTTTACTTTTTCTACTGGCAGAGGATGAACTAGAGGACTTGCTCGCAGCTGCTTTGCTACTGGGGCGTGCGGGTTTTGCGGTCTGTGAGACGCTATCGTGGGGCTCTACGTCATAGCTTTTACGAGATGCAGCGTGAGACACATTTTCCACGGCGCTTACATTATTAGCGGCATCCTGCGAGGCGTCTTGTTTTAGCCACGTTTCTATGTCATCAATAAATTCTCTGCAGCTTATCAATTTGGGTTCATACCAGTCGGTGTGGTCAGATTCTCTCTCGTCCTCGTTCAATAAGCTTTGCACAGCCACTTGTACGTCCATAAACTCCTCCAGGAAACGATTGTAAACTTTCATGTGTTCTTCAATGACGGTGGTATTCTCTCCATTATCGATCAAAGTGTGAATTTCATTCCGCTTTCGTGTGAGAGCGCCGAGTTTTCCACTTCGCTTCTTAATTAAACTTAAAACTTCCCTTTCCTTTCCCAAATCTTCCTGCTCCTGCTGCATAATGTTCCAACTAGGTTTGTTTCCGCAAAAATCCAAAGAATGTTTTCAAACTAAAGAGTCTTTGCTTTGTCTTCTTTTAAGTCTTTAAACTGCAGCTCAAGCGGGTCCACCCCGACGTTGCGGGTTGCTTCAGAGTCAGCTGTTAGTCAGTCAGCTGTTACTCACGTCTTCTCGTTTCGGCTTCCAAATTCCAGTAATCCAACAGAAACGTTCCAACAGATAATCCAATTCAATTCGATATCTTCCAAGTTCGATGTCCAAACGAAAGAAAGATTTTACTTAATGTAACGGCCTTTTTTCCATTTTCCAATGTTCCAAACTAAAGGCCGTGGGTGACGTGGATTCGGCTTCAAGTTTACGCACAAACACAAGTTTCCAAAATAGAGTTCTGTTTATTCCAATGGTCTTCTTTGCATGAAGTTCTAACAAATGTTTTCTATTTCCATAATCCAAAATGCTTGTATTAGGTGTGTGGTAAAATCTTTTTATCTTGCCCAAACCATGCCACGCCGCCCGACATTACTTTCCAACTATGCTAGAGCGGTGGGCGTGACCTAAAATCACCTGCGCCTGTGCCTAGGTAGGCGTATACAAATCACGGGTCGAAGTGAGCTTAACAAAAAACAGAAACGGCCATTACACCGTAGATCAAACACATATTTTGTTGTTACAGACATCGTGTACAAGCCCTTTACTTTTAGGATTGATGAGTATTTGATCGTGAGATAACATTTTTCTACCGAGAGTGAGTGTTAAAAAGAATGAATGAATGCGTGTGTGTATGTATGTGCAAAATAATTAATGAATGCGGGCGCGCGTGTGCGTGTCCATCTTTTTAAACACACGCAAACTAAACACCTGACGCATAATACAGTCCATGGCAATGTATATTAACGGGGGGACACATGGATATTAGGAACACAAGTCGATAATGTTAATGCATACAATACTGGTAAGCAACAATGTTTGTTAATGTATTGCGTATATCATTGAATAGAACCACAGTTACCGCATATCATTTGTGTGTTAAGTTTTCTTTGCCAAAATTTATTTGAGGACTCTGAAGTATTTCTGAAGTTGTGGAAGAAAACGCTATTTACTGTGTGAATTAGGCCATATTATTTGGCCATAAACTGAGCCATTTGAAGTTTGAAATTCATGTGGTCATGCGCATTTGCAGTCTCATCGGAGACTGCAAATGCGCCGTCAAAATATCAACTTGTCAGATGAATGCGCTCATGGATCTTAAAGGGGATTGGAGATGGCACTGTCATTGGTGTATTGCACGTTACACCCAAACCACACCAACGGGTAATTAGGCTATACTTCAGACCAACCCTTTTTAGATTTGCGTCGGGCGCAAGAGTCATTTATCCGCCGGTAAAATAGCAACATCGCCATAGAACCGCCCACAAAGCTACTTGCGTTTGGCGCTTCTCACTTGCATTTCAGACCGTTAAAATAGGGCCCTAGGAGTTATTTTGCTATTTTCTTATACAGTTTCCACACATATGTTGAAATCTTGAGCGCTCACATTATCTTTCCCACAGCTACTACCTTGCTTTAGAATGCTTGTCTGGGAGAAAGAAGGACAGACAGTAGTGGACGGGGGGGAAAAAAATGTGGTGAGGTGCTTCTTCGATCATGGCGTGTTTGTTGTGGTCTAGATGTTTGTTTGCTGCAAACAAAGAGAAACCTCTGCCGGTCCCTCACATGCTCCAACGTTTGTACTGTGTAATCCAAATTAATCCCCTTACTTACTTACTGCCTGTCAATCTGTTACTGTGTGTGTGTGTGTGTGTGTGTGTGTGTGTGTGTGTGTGTGTGTGTGTGTGTGTGTGTGTGTGTGTGTGTGTGTGTGTGTGTGTGTGTGTGTGTGTTAGTGTGTGTGTGTGTGTGTCTGTGTGTTTGTCTGTGTGTGTGTGTGTGTGTGTGTGTGTGTGTGTGTGTGTGTGTGTGTGTGTGTGTGTGTGTGTGTGTGTGTGTGTGTGTGTGTATCAATAACATCCATCATCCAATACAAATGTTTCTTTCTTAATAATGCAATTAATAATAATAATAATGCTATTAAAATCATGTGTAAATACACCGCCCTGCATGTACTGGAATAACAGCAGCAATAGTAGCAATAATAGACCAAAAAAGTAAATTATGCAGAGAGAAAAATCCCAACACTGACTGACCTTTAGATCTGGAGGAAGAGAGAGTGAAGGTACAAAATAGAGGTGGAGAGAAAGCAAGCGAGAGGGCGAGAAAGAGAGAGATTTCCATAGCTCGGAAGGAGGGTGATTTAGCCGCGGCTACAACAATACAGCGAGGTCAGTGGACTGATTTGGCATTCACTTCCACACACTGGTCACAGTGTGAGCGAGGGGCCATGAGGTGGGGCCGGGGGAGTGGGGGCCACGAGGTAATGGAGAGTGAGAGCGCAGCCAGGTGGCTGGGCCGTTCCTGAACATCCATTTTCTCCCCATCCATCTCTAATGAAATCACTGGTCCATTGTTGGGCAGCATGGGGTAAAGTGCTATTCTCTCGCCATGGCAAAGAGGGACACCGCCGTCCACTGCTGGGCCGACTTCATTAAAATGTCCATTTCCTCACCGGCAGGAGCTCCAATGCCACACTTGTGTAGCCCCCACAGGGCAAAATGTGAGCTTGCGTGGGTGTGATGGTGTGTGTGCATGAGCGAGATGGCACGCGCTCTTGCTAGCTACAGCTGCTGGTTTGAGTTGAGAAAGCTCTTCCTACTGTCTGGTGGTTCTGTGTGAGTGCATGTGTGACGCTGGTATATGCTAAATGCAGCACAGCGGCAACCATGTAGACTTCACAATGCATCGACTCCCTCTGTTCTCGTCCCCAGTCACGTGATGGCCCAAACTCTGTGTATAATCTTCTAAGAATTGCTCCACATGTCGATAACTCTCCCGAGCCGCTAACGTCATGAACCTTGCAGATTTTTGAGTTTCTGCATAATGGTATACTTCAGACACTCTTCTAGGCTACGGCATCGCCATTAGCCAGCAGAGCCGAGGCAATTAACCTGCCTTTATATCGTCTGGAACTTATAAATATATAAAACGCAAGAAGTTAATTTAACCGAAACACTGGTGTGAATCTCACACACAAAATAAAAGCCCCGGAAAAACGGCATCACACTTTTTTTCCTTTGTTCCTGTTTTTTCATCCAATTAGTGGCTGCCATCTTCGATTTGAGCAGGCGGTGGAAATATGTGCTGATTACCTATGCAAATGAGTGGGGCCGCTGTAATAAAGCTGTCAACGTAAAGAAGGAACAGATTTAACAGAGGAGAACGAGGTACAGCCAAACACTTGCCGCCAGGCAAAACAAACAGGCGCGGTACTTGTGAAATACTTCACAAACAGGGGAAATTGACCGAGCCATGCTTTAGGAGAAGAGAAATCATCGAATACCCACAGCAGCTATGACTCTACCACGGGTACTGGGCCTGTTTTAATTACGTACCCCATGGAATTCTGGGAGAGCGTTGAGCCTGATGCTACTTTAGTAGTGTTTTAACCTATAATCCTGGAAAGTCATTCCTACATTATTTTGCTTCTGAGAAATAACTTGTGTTATATGTAGAGCAGAATCTGAGAGCAAACATTTTCACAAGTGCCCCGTAGTTTTTAATTGCAGGAGAGAACTGTTCTTTCATATCAATGGTGAAACCTGCACTTACCCCGTGATTGGACAGTTTTCCAGAAACTGCACACCACTTAGAACCTTAGTAGCAGTCAATGCTGGTATAAATTGCTAAATAAGTTTAATCATGTTTGACCTGCACCATTTGTATTACAAATTTTGTAAGAGTTTAATAACGAATAAAGTTTGGAGAGTCACCTTTTACATTCAAAGGTTGAAAGGATTAAGAGCAAATCCAGCCCGTCGTATTGACACACTGATCCCATACAAAGTGTCGGCTTTAAAATAATAAATGACAGGTCCCATTGGAATTCTGTTCATCACCTAATCTTCATCCATTAAAAAAACACTTAAAGTGTCATGGGACCAAATAGTCACACAAACAACCACTCTCTGCCAATCACAAAAACCTGGTTCGAAGGGAGGTAAAAAAACACAATTCATTCCTTTCTGTACAAAGTTATAAATGCTGTGCTTTGGGAGTAAGGGCTTTGTGACGGCGAATGCGTCTTTTAGAAACTAGCAATTCCAGTCAATCAAAGTCATTGCAAAAATAGTTAAAAAATGTCCTGGAGGGGAGGGGGGGATGATAAATACAATATTTTATATTAAGAGAGCCTATTCTCCTCGAAAATGTGAAAAGTTATCTATTTTGCCACTCTTTTTGAGTACCTGGTTGCTCTTCAACACAAAGATTGTGTTGACTTGCTGCTCATTGCTAAGCAGCACTTGTAAACCATGTGTGCGTATGTGTGTGTGTGTGTGTGTGTGTGTGTGTGTGTGTGTGTGTGTGTGTGTGTGTGTGTGTGTGTGTGTGTGTGTGTGTTTGTGTGTGTGTGCATGTGTGTGTCGCGTTTTTTGAAGAAAGTAGTCCAATCCGGATCGCTTTTCTCACTTTATTTGTTAAAGTATTTCGGTATGGTAACTATGAAGCAAAAGGGAGGGAATTGTATCAAACAAGTGTGGAGAGAAATATCGAAGAGCTACTTCGAGCCCCGGGGCTTAGGCCCGAGCCTCTCTGCGGGTCCGCCTATGTCGTAGTGTTGGCTCGTTCGTTCGCAAACCGGTTCGAATGAACGAGTCTTTAGGACGAACGAACCGAACCGGTTTGTTTATCTCGTTCGTCTCGTTCACCATTCGATTCACCGGAAACACGACTGAACGCACAAACGAGTTTCCGGTAGCATTTACTCCACTGAGTTTGACTGTCATGATCTGTTTCCTTGTCTTGTTTTGGTGTGTTACCTGTTTTACTTTGGTATCTGTCTTGTTTCTCCCCATGTCAGGTTTCCCTCCTGTGTGATTACTGCTCCCTCCCTAATGTGTCTCAGCTGTTACTCGTTGCTTGCCCTGTGTGTGTTTGGTATTGAAGCCCTTGTCTTTCATTTGTTGCTTGTCGGATCATTTTAGTTTGTGGTGAGTTCTGTCCTGTGTGTTACCTGTGTTCCCTGTGTTACCCGCTTCACCCGTGTTCCTTGCCTTTTTGAGTTAATAAATTATCCTTTTACTCAAACTGTCTGCGTTTGGGTCCTACCTGCCTGCCTGCCACCCGCTAACCGTGACAGAATGATCCGACCATCATTGGACCCAGCAGACGTTTTTTTTGTTGGAGGCTGTGTTGGGGTGTACGTGCAGCGCTGTCGCTTCAAGGCCCGAGTTGGAGGGTGCCTTATGGACTATCAGAGTGGGGGTGTTGAGTGTCGAGTGCCATCCGGTTCAACATTTCTCTCCAGCCCCTGAGCTGACTCCGGTCCTGAGCCCTGTCCGGTTCCTGAACCCTACCTTGACTTCCAGAGGGGTGCCGCCTTCTAAATCTTCCAGAAGGGGCCCACCCTCTACCTTGCCTTCCCGAGGGGTTCCGCCTTCCAAACCTTCCAGAGCTTCCAGAAGGGGCCCGCCCTCTACCTCGCCTTCGTCTTCGCCGATGCCGGCCACCTGTGGGTCTTCGCCGTTGCAGGCCTCCAGGATTGCAGGCCTCCATAAAAAAATTTTTGGTCCCTCCTGGCTCCCCTCCACCCACCCTATTTGGATTTGACTTTTTTTTGCATGTCGTGGGTTGCTTGGTAGTCGACCCTTGAGGGGGGGATACTGTCATGGACTGTCTGTTTCCTTGTCTTGTTTTGGTGTGTTACCTGGTTTACTTTGGTATCGGTCTTGTTTCTCCCCATGTCAGGTTTCCCTCCTGTGTGATTACTGCTCCCTCCCTAATGTCTCAGCTGTTTCTCGTTGCTTGCCCTGTGTGTGTGTGTTTGGTATTTAAACCCTTGTCTTTCCTTTGTTCCTTGTCGGATCATTTTAGTTTGTGGTGAGTTCTGTCCTGTGTTCCCACTGACTGACTCAGCTGAGAACCGTGCAATGGCGTGCATTCCATGATGCGATTTACTGCTACCGGAAACCAGGCTGAACGAACAAACGATTTGCGAACGACGCCTCCCAGTTCAGTCGAGTTTCTGGTGAATCGAATGGTGTATCATGGAATGCACGCCATGATTGGGTGTGCAGCCAGGCGGCTAGGTGGTGCTGGGATACACTATCACACAACACCGCCATGTCTAAGCGCATGCGTAGAATCTTCCTTCTACTCTTATCTGCGCCAGGAAAACCAAGACATAATTAGAGATGCTTCTCTGTTCAGTAATACTATATATATCCTGTACATTTCGTGCCAAGACTCCTGTAAGTTTATCAGAGCTGCCAGAGCAGCTTGACGGTCCGACGCATCAAGACTCGACTGGAAGTTAGAGTTCGGACAGATTTCAACTCAGACCAACCAACTGGTGGGGGTGGGAGGGTTTGATGGGTGTTAATAAATGTGTGAAACTAGCAAATCCAACATTGTGTCTAGGGCCGGCCCGAATGCCCTTTTTCAGGCTTTGAATACTCGTTGGTTTTTCCGAGCGAATATTCGAATACTCGTTCCAGAAAAACACACCATCAAAAACAACATTAATAATCCCTGGAGTATAAGTATATACTCCCTCAGCTGAGTCAGTCAGACTCAGTGCTACCGGAAACTGGACTGAACTGGGAGGAGTCGTTCGCGAATCGTTTGTTCGTTCAGCCTGGTTTCCGATAGCGGTAAATCACATCCTGGAATGCAAGCCATTGCACGGTTCTCAGCTTCTTCTTTTCGTTTCACTGAAGCGTTTATATGACAGTTTCCCATTACATTACACAGTCCTTTGCATTGTTGTTGAAAACTGCAAGGTCTTTTGGACTGCAGGGGTTGGGTAGTAGAGTGCAGACAAGGCAGTGCTCCATTGTGTGGTCTGCTTCTCCACATTCACAGGTGGTTGGGCCAGTCTTGTAGCCCCATCTGACCAGAGCATCTTTGGATCGTCCTGTTCTTGTTCTGAGGCGGTTTATTGTTTTCCATTGGGTCCATGATGCTTCTTTACCAGGGGGTAGTTTTTCAGTGGGGGGTATTCCCATGCCAGTTGGAGTTGGGTCATTCTCAAGTTTTTCCATCCAGAGTTGGATTCTGGTTTCTTCCCGAGACTTTGTTAGGGGCTGGACATGGCTGAGAAAGCTTCTTCTTGACTTTAGCCGTTGGGCCGGAGGGTGGCATCCATGGAGGAGATGGCGTTCATCGATTGCAGATTTTGTTTTCTCGACTCGGCTGGTAACTTTCCGTCTAATATCAGGGGCAATGCCAGCAAGGAGGTGGAGGTTGCTTGTGTTGGTGGGTTCTCAGCTGAGTCAGTCAGACTCAGTGCTACTGGAAACTCGACTGAACGAACGAACGATTCGCGAACGACTCCTCTTGGCGAACTGACTCAGGCAAACTGGGTCACGGAAACGAATCATTAAATCCACCACTGTGTCTCTGCCCTCCAATCTCACTCCCGCGCTGGTTAGGGTCAAATGGGCGTGGCCTATGTGAAGTAGGCGTGGCCTATGTGAAGTAGGCGTGGCCTGTGTGACGTATTGGCTCCACCCTCTTCACCTGTCTAACTGTGCGTTCACACCAAACGCGACGGGGTGACAGGATCCCATACAAAGTGAACGTATAGACGCGTATTTGAGTAGAAATATTTAAACTTTGACGCGAAATTCGAGTGATGACAGCCAATCAACGTTCAACAGCGTGGCCACTGAGTCACATGTGTAACGTAACAGCCAATCAGCGTTCAACCATCAAACTCAGTGCAGTGCAGTCCGGGGTGAACTGCAGCATGGAGGAGAAAGTGAATGTTGCCGTTTGCGACTCCCGGAGCTCTTTATGTAATATAATAGTATATAATATAATATTTGTATATATAATATCACGGCAAAAAGCTCTGTGCGCCTCCGGATGGCAGTAGCACGGGGAGCTCTCGTAGGGATTGGGCTTCTCGGGGTTTGTTTACGGCGTTGCTATGTTTCCGGTCTTGTGTGTTCCAACGGTTTATTAGGTAGGCCTATCTAATAAATCTGTCTATTCAATACTTCATTCACTGCCTCTTCCGTGGTCATTACAATATAATGAATATACTGCGTCGGTCCCTCCGACGTCTCTCCCTCTTCCACAAAAGGTAAAGACATGCAATGGTGGTTATCTTGTTGCGGCGCGACAAATTCGACAAAACTTGCACAGCGACAGATTATGTGTGGCGTGACAAAACTTCGGCGACAACGCGAACGGGCGACAAATTTCGCATTTGGTGTGAACACACAGTAAAGGTGCTGCCATTTGTGGCTGTAGTTATTGCAGCTTATGTGTTCGATTCTGCTTCCTAGTGGCTATGTGAGGGTAATGCAGCTTGTGTGTTCAATCCTGCTTCCTAGTGGCCATGTGGGGGCAGCTTATGTGCTTAAAATACGTAACATGTGTATGTATGTTCCTGTGTGTGTGTGCATGCACACACAATCACACTTAACTGCTGCCTCGTGGATTTTCTATCAGTGGGTGGTTCATATTGCTATCAGTGAAATAATTAGTATGTTTATACACAGCCAGTCACTCTGGTAGGAAACCCACCGAAACATGCATAAAGCTGGAAACCAAGACAGAATTAGGACGAACAACAGACAGAGGAACCCATGCAGAAAGCTATGGTTTGTCTACACACACAGCGTATAATTATGAGCGAGGCACTGTCCGATGCATTTGCACCAAAGTGTTTAGCTTTGTTGAATCCCTGGGGACAAGCGATAAACACTGAGACTTTTTGAGCAGAAAGGTATGGAGAGAGAGAGAGAGAGAGAGAGAGAGAGAGAGAGAGAGAGAGAGAGAGAGAGAGAGAGAGAGAGAGAGAGAGAGAGAGAGAGAGAGAGAGAGCACAATAAGACGGGAGGCAATGGATAGCAAGCCACATGGGTAGGATTGACATATGTCTGATTCCAGAGAAAAGCACAAAAGAAACCATGCAGGAGATAGCGATGGGGACTGTAGGAGAGAGAGAGAAAGACAAAGAGACTGGGAGTGGGAGACAGAGGGAGAGAGAGAATGAGAGTGAGAGAGAAAGATAGAGTAAGGGGAGGGGGGGTTAGAGAGGGAGCAGGAGCGAAGGCAGACAAGGACAAACAGCAGGAAATATCCAGAACTTCAACGAAGTGTTGGAGCAGGAGGAGGAAGAGGAGGAGGAGGAAGAGGAGCGATGTTGGAGGAGGAGGAGGAGGAGGAGGAGGATGAAGAGGAGCGGTGTTGGAGGAGGAAAAGGAGTGGTGGCGGAGGAGGAAGAGGAGTGTGTTGGAGGAGGAGGAGGAGGAGGAGGAGGAGGAAGAGGAGTGTGTTGGAGGAGGAGGAGGAGGAGGAGGATGAAGAGGAGCGGTGTTTGAGGAGGAGGGTGGGGAAGAGGAGCGGGGTTGGATGAAGAGGAGGAGGAGCGGGGTTGTAGGAGGAGGGAGTAGGTGATTAAAGGGAGCAAGGGGGACAGAGGCGGCTGAGATGACACGAAAGGAGGAGAGCAGAGAGAGGAGAAAAGTGATTCCCAACAGTTGGGTGGGTGGCTGGGGTTTGAGGGCAGCAGGGGGTGGACGGAGGGATTTAGGAATGGGGGTAAGGTGGCTGAAGATAGAGATGGATAGACGGAGACCAGGGAAGACAATTGAATTAGAGCAGGCGGGGGAAAGGCACAGAGGATTCTAGTTAATATCCCCGGCCATGCTCCTTGTTGCTCTATCTTTCACATGCACTCCCAGGGGTGCCACGGCTGGCGGATAAGGCCATGAAGAAGTTAGACACACAGAGGCATGCACAGGGGACATCGCATTAGCAGCTTCACTCTTTTATTCTCTTTTTTTTTGCAAAAAAATTTGCTTTTGTGTGTGTGTGTGTGTGTGTGTGTGTGTGTGTGTGTGTGTGTGTGTGTGTGTGTGTGTGTGTGTGTGTGTGTGTTAAAGACAGATAGGGACAGGGAGTCTCATCTGTTTAACGTGAAATGAGACTATCACGTCTAGCATATTGGTTGCTCTCAAGTTATCTGGGTGATGTTTTCATTTGTGCTTGCCCAACTTGAAATGGCACTGTTAGACAGAGGACACAGGACAGCTCAAATCCTTCTCCTTGATTTTATTGAACATGAATCGTTTAGAACATGAACAACAAACATTCCGTTGTGTGATTCGGATTCGGATTAGGTTGAAAACCTATTGATAAAGACAAATTAAATCAAGTTAGTTCTCAAATAAATCAAAATGCCTGATCAAACATTTAAATCAAATCCAAATATCTGTTAGATATCATAAACAAATCCAAGTAAATCGGTTAAATATCATAAACAAATATATCTAATTACAATATCACTATGATAGCTAATATCACTGTGTTGTAAAATAACAATGGTCTTCCACAAACATTTTCACCATGTGCGCCTCCACCAAACGTGCCCAAGACGTCACTAAGGACGTCTGCGCCGTCCCATGCGCTGTCACATGGAAGACATGACAAACGGGAAAAACTGCCAGAAACATACGCATTGTGCAAACTACACCTTAGTTCAAAATATAAATTACATACCAATGCGTGCTCTTGTGTCCTCCAATGCACAAACCCTTAATAGCCCGGCCGGAAATCGCGGACCTTTATAGCCTCACCCGTGCTCACTCACCTCACGTGTATGGCGACACATTAGTGCCATAATTCACTAATGTGATAAAAGATGCATTCGGGCGTATTATATTATTCCACACGCGTAGATATTAACTGCGAGTGCACAAATGATCTCTGCGCGCGCGCAAATGACCTCTGTGCGCGCAAAACAGCCTCTCGCGTGCGCAAATTACCTCAGCGCGCGCAAAACAGCCTCTCGCGCGTAACAGCCTCTCGCGAAAGATGTTTTTACGCTCGCTCGAATTTTATTTTGGCACTATGGGGGAGGGAACCAAGGCAGGGCGGGCTTTCCTATGATTGGCCGTTTCTGAAGCGCGATATTTGATTGACAGCCCTCCTCAGCCTTCCTCTCATTCAATTCTGAATTGTACAGTAAATGGCTGAAACGATAGTTACGTATTGTAACTCTAGATTCTATGAGTATATAGGCACAGCCTTTTAAGGCTATTGCTATTGGGTTATCCCTAGGCGTGAGCCGTAGCACTGAAAAATGTGTAATCCCCGACCACCAACAGCGTGGGCCTCAATTAAGTCCGCGTGCGGCGTGCCTCAACGACGTCCGCATTTCGCAGATATAGTCGGGCGCCGGCGGACGTTCTGCTCCCAATAAACAGCTTTTCTTCAGCTATTTAAAGGACAATGAGGCCGACACTTAAAAGGCTGCGCCTATACTCATAGAATCTGGAGTTACAATACATAACTATCGTTTCAGCCATTTACTGAACAATTCAGAATTGAATGAGAGGAGGGCTGAGGAGGGCTGTCAATCAAATATCGCGCTTCAGAAACGGCCAATTATAGGAAAGCCCGCCCTGCCTTGATTCCCTCCCCCATAGTGCCAAAATTAAATTTGAGCGAGCGTAAAAACATCTTTCGCGAGAGGCTGTTTTGCGCGCGCTGAGGTAATTTGCGCGCGCGAGAGGCTGTTTTGCGCGCGCAGAGGTAATTTGCGCGCGCGCAGAGATCATTTGCGCGCTCGCAGGTTATATCTACGCGTGTGGAATAATATAATACGCCCGAATGCATCTTTTATCACATTAGTGAATTATGGCACGAATGTGTCGCCATACACGTGCCGTAATCAGGCAAGTGCCGCCCGGTGTGTTTACAAATCGAACACGTGTGATTTGCGCATTTTACCTCCACGCCACTAGAGATCGTCCTCAACGATGCAATGCTATTTTTTAATCTAAATGCGATCTCTGTCTTTACAGTTGCTATGATATCATGATAGCCCTATAGTTGCTACCGACTGATACTGGAGCAGGTGGTTTTCACTCTAAAACATGACTAAGGCAGGAAATGCCATCTTCCACTGTGTTCTAGCTTTAATCACTCTAACCAAGGAGCATCCACATTGATTATTTCACCTGCAGACCAATCTCACAGGTGTTATCTTTCTTTTGGTACCAAGGTTACGCATTATAGCCCATGCCCATTGGCGTCAGTTTGGTTTGAAATGTGCTGGGTCAGAGGCGCATTCGGAAGTGCATTTTTAGAAGTGCTGCGTACAATGAGGATGCACTCCTTTTTCTCTCTTTAGTGCCGGTAATGAAAGTTTCTGAAAGACGGCATAACCATGTAGCTAATTACTAAGGAATAAAATGTATACAAAATCTGTCTGGCACGTTTTATGAAGAAAACGTTTTCAAAAAGCATCGGACATATTACCCACTATGTTCTGCTCCATGTATCCAATGTTGACAACGTGACATGATATGGCTAAGAAAACAACATAAACAAGAGGAGCTAGGAAAGGAATTTAACTGCGTGTTTAAGTTCAGAAGGGCCAAGGTGTGGCTACACACAGCACTACAAAAATCGTCAAGATTGAAAAAGAAAGAAATATTTGTTGCACAGCTGAACGCTGTATCACATCAGGAGCTGGCTGTTCTCAATTCACAACACGCATTCCATCAAAACTAGCCTACATCAGGCATTCTGACCAAAACTCAGGAACTCCCCCCCTCAATTATTCCAGAATTCAAGAATGACCAAAAGTCACTTTGTGTCAACAAGAGACTGACTCCACCGACTATCAATTGCAAGTTAAAACAGCCGACCACTTGAGTGCAAAAAACACAAAAGACCTCGCCACAGCACGAGCAAATCTTAAGCAAGGCCTGAAAAAAAAAAAAGTTTGGTTCCTGTTGGTTGTCAGTTGAGGTCATGGGTAGGTAGGGAATTTATTTTATTTTTTATTTTATTTTTTCCAGCGGCAGCGAATGATAGGTAGGTTGTTTTCATTTAAAAACGAGAAAATTCGCTCATCCTTGTACAGAATGAAGAGGTGCTGTACCAAAACGTAATTATAGAGGTGCTGTACCAAAACGTAATTACATAAAAAAAAAAAAAAAAAAATTATAATTTTATAATTAAATTATAAAATAATTTGGGTCGCACATAAATTGACAGGGTCGGTCGGAAACCGGAACCAAACAATTTTTTTTTTATAAATATCGGGTCTTACCTTTATTTATGTGGCAGTGGTCTGCAGATGCATCCCGTGGTGTAGCCTACCACAAATCCATTTAGTTCAACAGGTTATCGTTCTAATACTGTCCATGGTACTAGCAACCTGCTCTGGTGCTTCTTACCTATGTATTCAGGCTAAAATGACTTGATTGCCTGATGCCTCATAATCCCAGCCAAAGAGTATTGGTATTATTAGTAATGGCTACTTGCCAAATCGAAAAAATAACTTCACACAGTGTGTCTTTTTCCAATGTATTTGTTATCATTCGTAGCGTTGATCAGCAGAGAAATAATTCGCCAAAGTCGTTGACGCCGCTTAGCAACCGAATAAGAATGTAGTCTACAGCATTGAGAAGAGCCGTGTAATAAGTAAGGGATAATGTATAGAATGCCGGTCATTATCGGGAAAATAAGCCCCGACAGGGCGAACCGGACACCGACGCGCAGCGAGGGTAATTGCTTCGGGGTCATCCCTATGTTCCCCGGGTTCTATGATCCCCGTTTTTCCCAAAAAGGGTCCTATGTTCCCCTGTAGCCATACATACCGGGGAGCATAGGAGCCTTTTGGGGAAAAGCGGGGAACATAGAACCCTTTTCTGGGAAAAGGGTCCTATGTTCCCCGCAATCTATCAATCTTTAAAGATATTTAAACTTTGACGCGACATTCGCGTGATGACAGCCAATCGGCGTTCAACAGCCTGGCCACTGAGTGACATGTGTAACGTAACAGCCAATCAGCGTTCAACCGGCCAACTCAGTGCAGTGCAGTCCGGGGTGAACTGCAGCATGGAGGAGAAAGTGATTGTTACCGTTTGCGACTCCCGGAGCACTTTATATGATAGTATATACCAATATAATATAGACCCCAATAAAGACCCTTTTTTTAAAAAAGGGTCCTATGTTCCCCAGTCTCATACAAAGAGGGGAACATAGGACCCGGGGAACATAGGACCCGGGCAACATATAGCTCCCATTGCTTCCCACTGAAGGGGCTTAAATTCGACCGGCGACGTTCTATATATTATCCCGCTTATTACACGGCTACTTGCCAAAACGAAAAAATTACTTCACATGGTGTCGCTTGTTACAATTTATTTGTTACCATCATTCGTAGTGTTGATCAGCAGAGAAATAGTCCGCCAAAGACGTTGACGTCGCTTTGCAACCGAAGACGCTGGGGTTGAAAAGTTACCGGACCTCTTGAGGAGTGATACCAAAGACGTCATTATAGGCAAAAGATCCTTTGTTTTCCTTGACAGCGGTCAATTTATGTCTAGCTATCACAAGCAAACGAAGTTGTGAAGAGCCCATGCAAGTGAAAGGAACGTTCCACGGCATTGAGAAGACCCGTGTAATAATCCATAATAATTAAACTCGATATATATATATATATATACTATATATATATATTTTTTTTTTTAAGTGGTGGGTACAAAATGATTCATGACGAAATCTGGTGGGGACGCGTCCCCGGCGTCCCCGGCGTAATCGACGCCATGCCGTTGTTGAGATGTACTCTATTTACTGGAATAAAAATGATATGCCTAGTAATGAAGCTCCAGCCAATCTGAATAAAGTGCTACGTGACGCTTTTGATCTCTTGATTCATGCTGATGTTCCTCAGAAGTCGAAGTCATCTTCTCCTCTGAGCAAAGCCCGCCGTGGAAAAGGTTATTTTCCTCTTTTAACATCGCTTTTTGGTGTTTTTCTGATAAAATGTTTCTGATTGGAATACTTTCTTGGCGCCTGGGCCTTGTATGGAAATGCTGCACACTGTGTGACTCCTTGGTGTCCATGAACCATAACTCCCTCCCCTTTAAGCTGATTGGTCCTACCCTTTTGGCATTTTCATGAGAGGCTCAAGACCAGACTAATCTGCCAAGAGAAACAGGCCAGATCAGGATGTTCTCATGAGGCGACATTTTTGGTTCCAAGATCAAAGTAGTAGTATTTTACAGTACACCAAAGTATAAAAATATATAATAACATGATATTACGTTATTACATTTCCTTAAAGTCGTTGTTTTGCAATACGCTGATGAGCAGGGCATTAGATGACTCATCAGCATATTCAGAATTAAACTGTCAATGCTGACTTGAGCATGCAGGGGCGTTTTACAACGTCCAACTGTGATAACCAGCAGAAACAATAGGATCTTGACTTGACTGGCTTTGAGCAGACTATTTTCCTGCCAAGTGAAACAAAACCAAAATTGACCTTTGAGCAAACTCTATTCCTGCCAGGTAGAAAAGCAAAGAAAAAGGACCTATTGAGTTATTGCCTTATAAAGTTGACACATAGGCCTACAAATATCCCACAAGCACATACACACACACGCACACACACACAGACACGCAAACACACACACACGCACACACACACACACACACACACACACACACACACACACACACACACACACACACACACACACACACACACACACACACACCTCTAAGTACATAATCTCTCTCTCAGGCATCCAGTGGAGAAAGCACATCCCACGGTAAATCAGCTGAACCGATCCCCCACAGACGCTTTTCAACTCTGACTAATTCCTCCCCATCTTTCTTTCTCTTCCTTCGTCGTTGTCAATCACATCAACACCCATTCTTTCGCCCGCAACGCTGACACAAATGCAGTTATCAAGCTGTGTGTCTCTCTGCGGCCCACACCACCACTGCTTACACCAATGTTGGAAGGATGTGCTCAGCAGCCAAAGTGGACCATTGGGAGAGAGATAGAGCGATATTGAGGGCAAGAGAGGGTCGAGGGACGTATAGCTAGAAAGAGAAAGAGAGAGAGAGACAGATAGCCAGAGAAAGAGAGAGAGAGAGCAAGAGAGAGAGAGAGAGAGAGAGAAATGTGTTGAGTCTGCAGTGTCAGAGCTGCTCTTCAGATTCGCAGATTGCCAGACATATGCTCATCTCTGCTGTTTCTATTCATGGCAGCCAGCCTCCTCAACTCCCCTCCCCGCCCCTCCCTTCCCCTCCGCCTGACTCCCACGTCACCCGGGAAAAGTGGATTACGGAGCGAGAATGTCCTAAACCCCGCAGAGCTGAGGCTTAGGTTGTCAATTATACATGTGCCGCCCGGCCACCGTCTCTGATGCACCCCTGGCCTTGCGCTATCAACAACTCCCTCTCCCCCGCGCCCTTAATTCCTTCCCTCCCTTGCCCGGCTCGACGCCCTTACTGCTCTCTCCCCTCACTCTCTCGTTCCTTCCTCCTTTTTTTTGTGCCGTCCTTCTGATTTCATTACAGTACTTTCATTAACGGGCAAAAATTGCCCCCCTCCCCCGCCCCAACAGCGATCTATACAGGTCTGACCATATGCGGCTGTTTGTTCACGACATTTGCAGAGCCCTAAATATTCATAGGTAAACAAAACCCAAATGGAGGAAGGGGTCCCGACGGCGGTGGCAGCGGGGCTGTTAAGAGCCATTTTGCAGCCTTGGTCTGCATGCCTACATACCTATAAATAAAGCACTTTAGGGACGGGTCCAAAGACACATTCAGAAAGCTGAACAAAAGGCAGCTTGATTTGGCTTCTCAGTTGGCATTCTTTATCTATCGCCTATCGCCTGTTAAATCAGACCAATGCTCGGTTCTTCAAGGTTATCACATATAGATGTTATCTGGTAGGCACCGGCAGGCTGGTAAACTCGGAAAAACAGTTGACACGTCATGATACAAGATACAAGGTACGAAGGTCCAAGAGAAATCACATCCAGATCTCTCTCTCTCTCTCTCTCTCTCTCTCTTTCTCTCTCTCTCTCTCTCTCTCGCTCTCGCTCTCTCTCTCTCACTCTGTCTTTCTCTCTTGTTTTGTTGAGGGATAACATCTTTCATTTAAATCTTTCAGCTGTTTGTCGTGGAGAATTTAGGGAGCATCATCGACTGCAGGCAGAGAGAGAGATTGTTCCCATGGTTTTCTTTTTCGCTCCCATGAGTCGGGAGCCAATCAGGTCGAGTCACTGGGGAGCCAAGGCCGCTGGGTAGTGTAGTCCCTAGCAGCGGTTGTGCTAATCACTCTGACAGCGGAGCAGGTAGAGCAGGTAGTGAAAGCTGACATGGTTCACAGAGGCACAGAGAGCTCCATCTATAGAGGGCCTGATCAAATGGTAGCAAAGAAAGAGGCGGGAAAAACCCACACAGGCACACAGCCACACCGCACGCACATACATGCACCCATCTCTCCGAACACAGAATAGTGGAGCCCGTTGTCTGACTGAGGGCCCTAATTGAATGGAACCAGTCTCGCCTATTCCCGACATGCATTTGTACGTGCAGAGGACAGTTCCCCTCTGACATCCTAACTGCAGGGCCTGTGACGGAGAGGTGTGGGGGTCTTCTCTCCCAAGGGACATCTTCATTAGGCGCCGGAACCAGCAGAGCCTGAACAGAGAGAGGCCGAGCAGGCTTGGTATGGATCTTCTGTGTGCTGCACAGAGAATCCACCTTGGGGAGCAGTACTGCTAGACATCATCTGCTTCGCCAGGCTCTATCTCTACGTCTTGATGATAAGAGCGGTGTGGTGCGGCAGTGACGACGAATGGTGCTAAAATAGGGACCAGAGGAGAAGATTGCACGTCACTCATTAAACTCATCTTCTCGATCATTATATCTCTCGCGCTGTGGCGAGAGATACAATCTGGGCGTCAGCTGGGAGAGGTGTATAAGGGCTCTGCTACCCGCAGTCAGAGATTATGTGTAGATTTGTTTTTATCAGACTTTGCAATGTCTTGCACTTGCAAATAACCAATGATGCTCAAGGTTTTTTCAGCAAGCGAGCTCTGTAGACTTATGCAAGGAAACAAGCTATATAATGGCTATGCACAATGAATTGCTTTACGGTTATTGGTCTATAAAAGAATTGGGGTCATGCCTTATAAACAGTCAGAGAGCAGTAATACCATCTCATGCTTGACTAGGTGTGTGATGCCGCCCACAATTGATTAAACGTTGCTGAGAACTGCGCCAAGCGTCGAGTTCGGCTCTTAGATTGCAGTTTATAGGATTGCGCCTGTAAGTCCACGCTCAGATACAATGTGGTATACGATGACATTAAACGGGCAAATGAAAAACAATACATCCTCCGAATAAAAGCCGTTTAATACCTGCCTTGAACCAAGGTGAAACATGATTGGATCAAAATCCAAATAATAGGCCTAGATGATGTGCTAAGTCCCCTCCCTTGCATGCATTTACGTTATTCCAGTAATGGACTGGATTTGTGCATATGGCTAGGTAATGGAAGGCATCCCTACCTGCAAAAGACGTGCAAATCAAATAAACACCTGCAAAAAGATACACATAACGCAGCTATGGCTAATATTTGTACCATTTGATCCTGTGTTGTAATGCATCAATAATATATTCAGTTATGAGATGAGAGGAACATTCAGGAGCAAGAGAAATGAAATCAATGCCTGCTGCGCTGGCCACAAGAGGCTGCATCCGTACGGGATAACACCTCTTTTCTAGACAACCTTTACCCAACCCAAACTCCACCCGGATTGCAGCAAGAATTCCTCTTCCTAAAATAGCACTGAGAACTAAAAGTAAGGACATATCGCCATTGGATTTGGTGAGAGGGGTGGAGAGAAAAGGGTTAATAACGGACTATACGATTCCCGTTAATGAGTGATACGATCAGGAGAGAAAGGGGTGAATAACAGACTGCACTAGACACGATAAAGAGTGATACGATGAGGATAGAAAGGGGTGAATAACAGACTGCACTAGACACGATAAAGAGTGATACGATGAGGAGAGAAAGGGGTGAATAACGGACTGCACTAGACCCAAAAAAAGACAGATACGATGAGGAGAGAAAGGGGTGAATAACGGAATGCACTAGTCCCGAGAAAGAGTGATACGATCAGGGTGGGAAGGGAAAATATGGTGTAGCAGCGCGGGGGGGGGGGGGCATATTGTCCAGCATGTCCCCATTTAATTTGTCCTTGTCCCGATCTTAAATAGAATCAGGATTAATTATTCAACAGGGTCCATAACGAGCCTCAGAGATTCAGTGGAAACATGGAGCACAGAAAAACTGGAAATAGCAGCAGAGTCGAGTGTTTCAACACACACTTTTGTAAAATTTTTTGGGGGGGAATATTCTCTTAATGCAAAAGGAAAAAAAGAACAAATAAATGACTTACACATTCAATTATCTTGACCGAAACGACTCTACTGCACACCTGCTAACGCCATAAGCCCCGGTTTGAGTGGGAATTAACGCATGAACAATGAACGCCGCACACCGCATCCCCATGGATCCACCTACACACACACACACACACCGTTACGGTCAATAATCATTAACACGCGACTGCTCGCCATTGACCTCATGATGACCAGCGATCACCGCTGCTTTGTGTGCGCTCCACGGGAGCAGTCTGCCCCGTGCAATGGAGGAGATGAAGCCATGCCCTCATTCCAGTACACGAAGATGGTCCCCATTAGCTCCCTCCTCCCTATGTCGCACAGGAGAGGATAGCGCTGCTTATCGAGTACAACATGGCAGGTCCTTCGAGACGCGCACCGCGCCGCATATACAAGCAGCTGTGATGAGTTGATGGCCGCGACGACGCCGGCAATAAGGAGGATTGTCTTACGAGGGGTTTGGACTAGGGAGGGGAAATGGGCCTTTCCAGCCCACTGCTCATTTTCTACCCATCTAAATTGCTGATAGGCTCAGCCATCCACCCCAAACATCCCATCACCACCCCCGGTGAATAAGAGAAAACACGGGCGAAACATTACCCGTTGTATTCCATTGTCTTTTAACATCCGGTTTTAGCCTGGAAGAGCTCGTTGGGGCAGATTCAGAAGTAAATGTTACACGGTTGGTTACGTTCTATACCGTGTATACGTAAAAGATTTTTTCAGACGGCAGGTTTTTCCCTGCATCATGGTTGTAATTGCAGTGCCATCTAAGGCGTTTCTGCCATGAGCCTGCAGTAAGAAATCCATCCTCCTCTCCCTGACCTTACTCTAAAGAGACGCATTCATGATTGGGATTCACACGAAACCCCCGAAAGCAGGCACGCACAGAGACACTTTGGGGGGCTTTGTCTGGGGGAATCAAAAGAGGGCATCCTTTACCTCCCTGCCAAGACATGAAACCACACGCGTACCTCAGATGTAGGGAGCAAATCACGACTGCACCCCAGGCACCCGATGCTGCGCTCGTTTACAAATTTGAATATCTGCCTTTGCCTTTGATGAAAGATTTACATTTATGTATTTGGTCCAAAAAGGGGCATCTAAGAAAGAAGGGCAAAACGGACACTAACACCCCCCCTCTCCCCTCCCTGCAACTTTCTGAACAGCAGGAAGTCCTTGCTTACTTCCTGCCTTAGAGGGGCTGGTGGCGAGTGCTGAAAGGACCCCGGGCTCGGCCCAGATGCTTCGGCTCGGCTCCTGCTGGCGATCGCTGAGCCTGGACATGAGAGTCTGTTTCAACAACTGCTCCCTTTCCCCCGCTCTCCCAATCTGTGTTGGTGTCTCTTTCTCTCGCTCTCTCTCTCTCTCTCTGTTTCTCTTTCACAATAACACTGGCCTGCCCCAAAATGTCTATTTCCTCTTGAAAGGTACACAACACTGTTTCACACATGGAACAGTGATGCACTGAGGACTGGTGAAATAGGCAAATTGCAAAACAGGCTGGTTATTTTTGGGGGTTTTGTTTTCAAGACACGCAGGTAATTAATAACGTGTATGTAGGGCAGCCTTAAGGAGCCAAAGGTCATTCAGGGCTTCGTTCAGAATTATCTGGTGCCGTTGGTCCTTGGAGAGGAGGAGGAGGAGGAAGAGGAGGAGGTGGAGCAGATGAAAAGCATGCATGCAGTGTTAAGGTTTAATTAATGAGGTTAATACCCAAACTCAGGCGTATTTGCGCCACTAATCAGCAAGCACAAGCAAGATTTCACTTGTGGGTACAAGTGACCACCTTGCAGTGTCCCACACCACCGTGTGCTTCCAATGAGCCCTCCCTCCCACACACACACCTGCCGGCCCCGCAATGTTGGTTCCCAACCCTGGAGTGCAAATCTCAACCCTCCCCCAGGAAAAGCCTTCCCGGCCTTGCTCCAAAGCAGGGCCTTTATGTATTATGCATTAGAATACATGCCTATTTCTGAACAGAGTGGAGAGGACCAGGAAAAAAAGGAAGAGAGATGAGCACAACATTCCGGGATGCACCAGTCAGTTCCACACTGGCTAATGTTTTCCTGCTGAAGAAGAGAAAAGAAGATCTCAATCCGGTTGCACGGAATTTCCAAGAGGGAAAACATAAAATATTTAACATCGTCAACTTCTCTTGTTAGGTCTTTTTTTCCCCCCGCCGTAACAACTTCCTGAGGCAGGGTGGAGCGGGACATGGAAATTATGAAGAAAATGTTAAGCAGGAAGAGTGGTCACTTTTCTGGACTCACAGAATGCACTTGGGCTTTTTTGGGTGTGGGAGCATGGTGGAAGGTGCAGTAGGGGGAGTGAGGCTAAACATGGACCAGGGACAACACCAGCAACTCAGCAAGCTGTTGCTAGTGTGTGGCTTGATGACAAAAAAACAATAACGAATTGCAACTACACAAAAGCGAGATTGATTATATTTGTAATGCTACTTATACAAAACCAAACTAAATTATCTACTTTACCAAAAATTAGTTTTGACATCACGTCCTCTCACAAAATGTTACCAAATTTTTAGACAGTATGATTCCAAGTGTCGATTGAATCCTGGATGCAGTACTTTAAGTGTATAGATGTTTTGTAACAAGCATTGAAAAGTAACTGAATAGTTACTTTTAACCTAAAAGATTGCAAACTACCAACCCATAACCTAAAAGATTGCAAACTACCAACCCATTCAGCTTTCTTTGTTTGCTTTGTGATGGACAGCCTATCATCGTGGCTGTATGGAACACACAAATTCAAATTGACTGCCAATTGCAAAGCCCCTTTCTGCAGAGAATTATAATCCCATGTAAAAGAGCGTGAACAAGTCACGTAATTTGTGCATGGACCTCTCCTACGTGCTTGTGCATGTTTTAGCGTCAAAAAAACACGTATCTCGCGTTCAAGGATGAAAGCAAGACTATTCAATTGTGCGTGAACACCGAGGCCCTTTCAATTATCCCGGGGACTTCAAAGCGAGCGCAGCAAGACACCTTTACTGGCACTGAGGCAATAGGAAGACAGGGAAAACACATTGCTAATTCACTCTTTGTTGACCACCACAACAAGCTTCTTTTGCACAAGCATTTGTCTCCCGCAATTACGCAGATAAGGTGAACGTTCGATAGCTCGAGTGGAGAGGAAGAGGAAGGGGCAGATGAGAGCATTGTGCGGGTGCAAAACATAATCTTGTTAAAGGGTTGAATGGTTTGAACACAAGGTGCAGGCATGAGGAAAACATGTGACTGCAGAACTCATTCGAAACATCCGCAGCTGGGCAGAGATTATCAACCAGCAAATTGAAGCATAAACAATAATATACAGAAAGACCTGCCATTTGCATTCTAGTCTCCGTGAACAAAGTAATACGGTAAACTCAGTAGCAGTAGATAGCAAGGGTCCATGAAGGTACACTGATGAAAGCCATGTAAAAGGAAGGACCCACCCAGTCACTTCCTCTCATATATGGTATAAAAATGATTGAGCATGCAGTATGTGCAAACGTTAGGCAGCCTGCATAAAACACATGAATTTAGGCCTAGAATACAAATAAACAGAAAATACCCAATTCTCCCCTCCTTCCTATTATTCTTCTTCTTCTTCCCAACAGGCAGAAGCAATAGATTTAGATAAAGTTAAAGAGAATTCCTTTTCTGTGTATAAAGAGCAATAATAAAAAACATACTCACCGCACAGGAGAATACATTCTCCAACCACTTCAAAAAACAGTCGCTTCTACTGTAAACATTGCAGCTCTCTGCTCACTTACTGACTAGGAATTTGTAACGGTATGCAGTACATTTTAATGTGATGAATGTATGTGTCAGGTAACTCAATGCATTCTGTAAATAGTAGTCGCTGAGTAGCTACTGCAGAGCACCATCTTAGTAATAGCATGAAACTTCTGGAAGAAACATTGCATCAGTATCTACGTAGCAGAAGCAGCGTCCGATCGACAACATGCCAGACCTAGTTACCGCTGTGTCGCCGTGGGTTAAGGGCCGGTTCTTTATGAGGTGTTCTGTGACTGAGCTGTTGCCACAGCTGCACCAGAACAGCAACCTTCCCGCCTTCAGTCACTATACTTTATATATTTATATATCAACTATAGAAAATTTTAAACACAGTCAGTCTCTAAACCGCCCGACCTCGCTCTTTCTTCATCTCTTTCTTTCTTCTCCGTACTTTTGTCGATACACGCTCAAGGTTAGAAGGCAAAGGAAACACCATTTGCCGTGTAGGAGGCAGACTCGGGAATTATATCGTGTCATGTATTATTAAGTCTAACCCAAGCCTAATTTGCATATGTAAACTAGCCATCCGCTCACACATGCACAAGTCAGGGACTTTTCTTTTGTGTAAATGTCACAGGATATTTGAAGGGGGCTGGATATATTTATCTTGCTTCTGTAACTTCAGTTAACAGCACCATGAATCTATACTGAACAAAAACACCTGGAGCAAATATGGTCTTACATCAGCAGATGGCTGTGTGTCACCTCTGCTTTGATCACAGCATAATGTGTGTTATTTTGTTTTGCACAAAGTGAAAGGGCACAGTGAGAAACAACTTTTTAATGGTACAACACTGCCCCTGTGTGGTGAAAATAGGAACTGTACATCTCGCTGTACATTTTGTAATGTACCAACACATTGGTTTGTGTTGGTACTGTACATTCAAAGAGCTTTGCCCTGTGGGTCTGGGCATTGTTTTTTGGGTAGAGGTCAAAGAGAAAAACCTCAGTGGACTGGCTACCACACTTTTCTAAGAAAATAATCATCAATCTATAAGTATCTAGTGTAGAATATCTAATAAATATCAGTGAGTCAAAACAGCTGGGCTTACATTTTGAGTAAAGCCATGACATTAAAAATAACCAAATCAGTTATGATATTGCTCTTCAAAAGATCCATATCTATTCCTGGGCCAATATAAGTTTTAGCCTATGTATTTAATAGAACGTTGAAAGCAATATAAGCTATCCTCAGAGAGTGCCTTCATCTTTGCAATCTTGACAAAGCTCAAAGTTCAATCAATGACACTGAGGTACATAGTAGGCATCTGATAAAGTCTAGCATGTGTGGACATATCTGTGATGATAATCACATGAGTGCCGTCCTTTTGTACTCTGCAGTTGCAACATTGATTTATTAACTCTATATTTGGATGTGGATTTTGTACAATGAGAAGGGACGAGACAACGAACACATAAGACTTTTTTTTTATTTGATAAGATATATAGTTGTTTTTTGATAAAATATTATTACAGGTAGCTAAAAGTCATCTCAAGTATATTCTCCAATCAATTGCAGATTACAGTTTCAGAGGTGCAGGAACCAAAAAGGGTTTTTCCAAATCATTATGAAATTAATACTTATCGCTTGGATGCTTGCCATACAAACTAAGTAAATGCATAAACATTTGATTCAGTGCTGCTTACTTTTGATGGGCATTTGCCATATTTATAATATGGCATATATATATATATATTAGTGCTGTCAGTTTAACGCGTTATTAACGGCGTTAAAGCAAATCAATTTTAACGGTGTTAATTTTTTTATCTCACGATTAACGCTCTTTTGGCTTGGCTAACGTTGTAGTTTTTTCACCTGCTGTCTAGCAACAACTAGTCACGTTAGAAAAACTACAACACCACACCGGATCTACACCAGAAACAAAACAACAAGCACTCCGCACGAACTTGTAGGGGCAAGCAAGGATACGGAGCGGGTGAAAAACTCCTTCAAAGTGTGTGTGTGTTTGTGTCACTCTGTTCGAGCCTGCAGAGAGTTCAATGTTCAAAACTGTTGAAAGTTTGTGAGTGTTGCGTCTGTTGAGTGAGTGAGAGGTTGCGGGCGCACATCTCAGGCTGCCGGACGGCGCTGCAAGGAACTTTTATAAACACAATATTGTTATCCCGCAGTAATCAGCCCGACAGCCCCGAATTCTCCCGACTCTCCCGATTACCACTCCGCCACGTGTGTGTGTGTGTGTGAGTGTGTGTGTGTGTGTGTGTGTGTGTGTGTGTGTGTGTGTGTGTGTGTGTGTGTGTGTGTGTGTGTGTGTGTGTGTGTGTGTGTGTGTGTGTGTGTGTGTGTGTGTGTGTGTGTGTGTGTAGGCTTTATTCGCTAGCCTGGTAATGTGTATAGGCCTACGCACGGTAGGAATATTCATACTAGTTAAATAATAAATGTTATAGTATTTCCCATCGTTGCTGAGCAAGAGTTTCGTTCGAAAGTTCAGTGATTGTCACAAATAAAAGCCTGGGCTATTGAAGTTTGACGGTAGGCCTACCACTGTCATGCACCTACCCGATGTCAAGTGGACCGGGTTGAATTCACTGCGGGTCTCTCTTCTTACTGTCCTTCTCAACACTCTCTGATCTCATTAAAAGGCTAGCATCACGAAATCAAGGGATATTTAGAATAGAAAAAAATGTGTAATCGTGAGTTAACTATGACATTAATGTGATTAATCACAATTAAATAATTTAATCGCTTGACAGCAACAATATATATATCTAGGCCTATGTATATTATGTATCTATATATATATAATATAATATTGACAACATGATTATTCATCAAAACATTATCGGAGGTAATTATAACGAATGGTATTGTCAGCCCCCCAGCCAACACTAATCAATGGCAAGACCACCAATGAAGAGAAATTAATGTTATTTTAACAAATTGTCACAAGACAACAATGAATCTATATATCTTCAATTAAACAACCCAACTTTGAGCTAGAGTTTGTGGTATCCAGGTATGTGTTTGGTTAGGTAATCCTGTGTGGTGGTGTGTTCATGTGGGTCTTGGCAGGTGCGCCTATGTATTTATCTGTGTATTTGTCATTTTGAAAGCAGAGGCACTGAGTTTAAGGCTGGTGATCATTGTCCTTGGGCTCAGAAGAGATAATAATATTGTTATTGCACACCCACATTCTAACAGCTGTACTGTACAATTTAACTACTTCAACACAAACGGGTCTACAATGTTCCGTGCCGGGGTCAAACAGGGACGGCTGGCCTTAGGAAGGGAGAGCTCCATGCTCGTGCACAACGATTATTAATGAGACACAGATGGTTGAGAGAATGTTGGAATTCTTAAGTGCACATTGAATGGCAGATGCCCAAATGGAAGAAAATAGAAAGGGTGTACAAGTGCAGATACACACACACACACACAAACGCACGCACGCACACACACACAATACTCTGGCATGCAATAGTCATACAGGGGCTCTTCTTCTTGCATAACTAATAATCATACATGCGCACAGCTAAACTGCACACACAGACGCCCATTAACAGTTTTCTTCTGAGTGAGTTATCAGGAAAACCCAGCCCTTTGTACTATGCTCAAACACACACACACATAACCACACACAGAGCGAGCATATAAAGGGTAGGACCCTTGGCCGGATTTTTCTCAGTGTGTGAAACTCCTTTCCGTAGTCCAGTAACGCACCACACAGACGCCAGAATGCCTGCAGACTACAATGGAACCTGGGAGATGGTGAGCAATGACAAATTTGAAGACGTCATGAAGGCAATGGGTAAGCTCCTTCTTTCCCCAAATCCCTTTCTAATGGACAATGGCAGGGACATAGGCCAGATGAAAGAGGAGGAGGGACGGAGAAAGATACCAAATACTGAAGAGGTCTGGGTTTGCGGTCAACAGTCATGAGAATAGGAGTGCTGGTGTAAGCAAGCTAATGTAAAACTGAGGCTGTATGGTTAGCACACCGCCAGAGGGGTGCTGTGAAGACATGCGTGTGAAAGAGGGAGATAGAAAAAGAGATGTCATTTACTCAACATTGGAGGGGAGAAAGAGAGAGTGAGAGAAAGAGAGAGAGAGATTAAACGGCATCGCCTGCTCAATGAGGAACAGTCAGGCTAGGTTAACCTCGGCTCTGAGCGGCCTGCCGCATATTACCACCGCAAATAAATATTGATTCCCTCTATTCTGCAATTCTATCCTTCCAATCTGTGGGGAGAGGGAAGACGGATTCTGACCCGGTATCAGGCAATAACGGAGGCTGGGGCATGGGCTCTCCCCCTCGGGCCTGTCACTGATCAGAGACCAGGAAGCTCTTTCATTATTCACAGGCGTTATCTGCAATTCATGAAAGCACCTTAGTATGCCCCCACACATCCCAAAAAAGGAAAACAAGAAATACTGTATATTGAAGGGCCTCTACCCTCGGCAACCGCATATAAATTCCATCAAGGTGGAAATGGGGGAATGGCGTCTTTATGGAAATGGTGCAAAAATATCATTTTGGCGGGATAAATAAAGGGCCTCGTCCGTAAGAGCCATGGAAGGAAATAGATTTTTTCTCACTTTAGGGCAAATGGGGGAATGAATATCAAAATTGGCTGGGCATATGATTCTCTTTGTCAGCTCTCACGCGGCGAAGCAGGGAGTTGGAGCCTGCTCTGACTTGAAGCAAGGTCATTTTTAAAGCGTAAATTAATCTGTCAAATGGAACGCATGAGGGGAATAATAATATAGGGCCGTCTGTGCTGGGTGTTAGTTTGAGTCGGGGTCATCCATGGCAGTCGGCAAAACCAGCAAAGCACTGTTGTGGATACAGCACAGCTTAAACAGCTCCATGGCACGCACACTCACACACACAAACACATTATGACTTTAAAGTCTGTTTTTAAGGGAGTTGCTTGTTGTTTTTTTGGTCAGACATCGACTTCGCCACCAGGAAGATCGCTGCGCACCTGACGCAGACCAAGATCATTGTCCAGAAAGGAGACGTGTTTGAGACCATGACCCAGAGCACCTTCAGGAACTACGAGGTGAACTTCACCGTGGGGGTGGAGTTTGACGAGTACACCAAGGGCCTGGATAACCGCACGGTCAAGGTAGCGCCCCCTATCCACACACAGCCAGGCAAACCATCCGTACACAACGGGAACTAACCTATTCACTGCGTTTAAATGAGTCCCCTCTTTTACAGATCTTGATATTGAGGTTTTATGTATTTGATAAGATCTTATCACCTAAGCAAACAGAACATCAATTGGATGATGCCTACGTATAAAAATTGAGGTCCAAAGTCCAAGTCAAAGAGTTTTACTAATCAGATGCGTAGTATCACACAGGGTCATTCTGTACAATGAAATTAAGGATGGTAGGGAATATGGACAATGGGAATACAATTATTAAATACTATAAAATGTAAAGTGTAGGATTGCTGAAGAACATCAAATTGTGGTTATATGCATAGAATGACAATACAATGCAGTATGCAATGCACAGAAAACATCTGTGTAGACTGAGGTTTTACAACGTGGCAGTGATTAAGTTTACAACCACGTCTACGGTCTCCAAAAAGGGTTTATCCAAACACCCTCTGTGGCCTGTGTATCAGAGGTCATGCCATAAACGGAAGTGTGTGCATTGTCTAGAATCACATTTGATTAGAAGTGACCATAAATTCAGGTAGGGAGATAGTGGGGTGGTGGTAGGGGCTTAACTGAGGAGGCTTTTAATTCAAAGTGAGGTTCTTAATTACCGTGATTAAATAACTTTATGACTTGGCCTATTTCACACGAAACATTTTAACATTTGTTTTAACGAGACCTAATTATAAGGCTGATGCTATTAACCACCAAAATGATTTAATGTGTGGGTGTGTTTCTGTGTGTGTGCTCGTGTGCGTGTGTGCATGTCCCTGTGCGTGCATGCGTGTGTATGCGTTTGTGTGTGTGAATTTGCGTGTGTTTGTGTGCGTGTGTGTGTGTGTGTGTGTGTGTGTGCGTGTGTGTGTGTGTGTGTGTGTGCGTGTGCGTGTGCGTGTGTGTGTGTGTGTGTGTGTGTGTGTGTGTGTGTGTGTGTGTGTGTGTGTGTTTGTGTGTGTGTGTGTGTGTGTGTGTGTGTGTGTGTGTGTGTGTGTGTGTGTGTGTGTGTGTGTGTGTGTGCATGTGTGTGCATGTCTGTGTACAGACGCTGGTGAGCTGGGATGGAGACAAGCTGGTATGTGTCCAGAAGGGAGAGAAGGAAAACCGTGGATGGAAACACTGGATCGAGGGCGATATGCTACACCTGGTGAGAGATAGAGAAAGACAGAAAAAAGAGACAGATATATTTCAGATCAGTTTCTGAAGTTTCCTGTAATGACTGCCAGTTGTTGGCCCTTTAAACATGTTAAATCACAATGACATAATAAAAAAAACAGAAACATCATTAAAGGAGACATATTATGGTTTTCCCAACAAGTAAACATAGTATATGGCCCAATCCCAATGTCCGGACTCACGGACTCAAAGACTTTGATGCGCGTTCTTGTGAAATTATTAAGGCTTTAGGGCTGTCCCAATGTTGAATTCCAAAGGGCGTGAGGGTTTGAGTCCACACTTACCGAGCCCTTTCCGTGAGTCCGCATCAGTGCAGACCTCACCTAAGGGAATTGCCCACAGTTCAAAGCGTTGTGACGTTTACCGCGGAGACCATAGGTAAATCCGGAAATTAGGAAGGTAAACAACAAGACGACGCTACTGTCAATGCGTGACCAGATAGGAATTTCTGCCTTTTTTTAGTGAGCTGGATCATTTGGATCAGCTCACCAACAAGAGCCTGCTCTTTTGGCTCCCAAACGGCTCTTCATATTACTACTTATACCTTTTATAATTCAGCCAAATGTAGCCCGTTCTGACTTAGTATGTGTAGGCCAATAATCACCAAAATTATTCAATTCATCCTTTATACTGAAGTATTCAAAAGTAAAAATTATATTTTCTAATATCAATAAATTGCTGTAGCCGATTGTTTTCATTGCAATTACAAAATAAAATAAAAAACTTCAAAAGGAGAATTCCCAAACCGGCAACATCTTTGTCTTAAACGTTGTCAAGGTAACATGTGTTCTAGTGAAGTGCTGTCCCAATCCTATATATACCTATCTGAGCCCATGTGGCCTCACACACTCACTCACTTAGCACCTGAGATCAATTAAGTTTGTGAGTCCTTAGTCCTAAGTCCTCAGGGCTCACTTTGGGATTGGGCCCATGAGTTCCAGAAAACATGATTTTGAAGTTGTTTGCTGGAAATAGCTTTTAGGAAAAAAAAATCTTGCCTCCTGCTATTCCCCTGCTGTTTCTGGTGTCTGTAGCTTTAATGCAAATGAGCTGCTGCCCATTGACCAATGATCGCTAACCCTAACCCTAACCCTATATCTATATAATATAATATAATACAATAATAATAATAATAATAATAATAATAATAATATTATTATATAATGCTATGCTCTGATTGGAGGGGGGAGGGGAAGTGGGAGGTAATATTCAAATTTGCCCCCTTCCTATTTAGGAGGGGCTGCCGAAACGAGTAGGGTCTGTCTGCGTCTTGCAAGATGGAGGCGTAACTTGTAGTAGGCATTACTTGTAGGAGGCGTAACTTGTAGTAGGAGGAGGTATGTCTTGTACTTTTCTAAATTGCGGTCCACGCGAGATCTTTCTCTTTTCGCGGTAAGAAAAGTATTGTAAATCAAGGTTCACACATTATGCGAGCTCTTCCTTGAAGTATGAAGTTAAGATCATGTCGGTAAGTAAAAATAAGTGGATTAACAAGAATGAATGTTTTTTTAAAAAAAAAATAGCGATAAAAATAAAGAATAAAAATGGCTAAAAGTGCGGAAAAGAGAGAGCAAATGTCGCTGGCCGCCGCTTGACACAGCGCCAGAACCGTAAGGAAAGCAAATGCATTTGTCTCAGGGATGTCACTTTCACGTAAGCCAGTAAGGCTATGATTAAGCTAATCAAGAGCATATTTTTAAATGAGCGGGTCGGGAGCATTTTTTTTATATAAGGCTTAATATTTGAGGTCCAAGTAGCGGTCATTTATGTACCTGCGCACCACTGCATACAGATCTCTTCCGCGATTTAGAAAAGTTCTAGACACGCCTCCTACTTCCGCGATTTAGAAAAGTACAAGACACGCCTCCTACTACAAGTCACGCCTCCTACTACAAGTCACGCCTCCGTCTTGCAGGACGCAGACGGATACTATTGGCCGAAACTGACTCTCTGGTTTGGTCAATTTAAAACATTATTTGATGCAGGAGTGAACATCGATTATGAGACTTTTGGAAAACAACTTTAGATGCTTGATGTTCTTTCTTTCCCATTCAGGAAATCCATGTTCTGGATAAAGTCTGCAAACAAGTGTTTAAGAAGAAACATATCAGTACGTTTACATGCACAGCTTAATCTGATTAAAGACATAGTTTGACAATTAGAAGTTCTACATTATTGATGAATATTTATCAATGTATTGTTTCCACAGCCTAATGAAGCTGGGCGGCCTCCGAAGGTTCCACTGAGAGCTGCGTAGACCAGATTGATCAATTACAACCCTATTGTGGATGTGAGCCTTTGGGTTGAATGCTCACAAAGGGATGAAGAAACAAATCATTCATTGTGTATTTATATCTATTCATTTGGAGATATCATATGCATGAGCTTTTTCAGCTGATAAATCATACTTGTAAAGTGGTTCTACAACAATTACATCAACTAAACATTAGTGCTCGAATGTTGTGGTTAAAGTAAAGAGCACTCTAAATTGTATTGTTATTTTTGTTGTTATAATAAAGAATTGTCCTTCTTATATCGAAGGTAAAGGAGAACGTACCAGCCATTTCCTTCCGGAATCCATTTGTGTTAAATCTCATTTGCAAGTTGGCATCATTTAACATTCACGCAGTCTCAAAGTATAGCTGTCAGAGGAAATAGCTCACCTTTTTTTTGGTCACTCAGTACATTTACATGCAAAGCTTAATCCGATTAAAGCCAAAGTTCGACCATGCTCCTCTATCGGACAACTGCAATTGGCCGAGTATACATGATGGTGAGAAAATCGATTTGTTGGCCGAAGCATGTCATACCCTGGTAGGATAAGTGGGGCTACATTTCAACTAGATGTAATAGAGCCACAGCTGACCTCTTTACGTCACCTTTAACAACAAACTCAGGGACAATTGAGAAAGATGTTTTCGGTAGACAGCTGTCAGTTTCGGGAAAAGGTTCTTCGAATTAAAAAAATGTTCAGGAAAGGTGCCTCGATGCAACCTTTAACCCACCTTTAGCATAGGATACTCCTGACCAACCTTTACAAAAGGAAAGGTTGGTCAGAATTTGGAGGCCAAATTTGAAGCAACAGGCCACAGATGAAGTTTACAGACTCTACACGAAGAAGCATGAAAGACGTAGTAAAGCAGAAGAAGAGAAGAGAAGAAAATAACATTTATAATAATGGATACCAATTCCAGAAACATTAAAATAAAAAACATTTATTTTGACCAATTTTGAGAGATTCAGCCCGAAGTTACTACTTTACAACCTTGTACAACCATGTACTTTCATTTCCGCCTTAGGTGACCGGGGGAAATCAAAGCGTAGTGTGTACTTCCACCTGCACCGAATACATTGGGGGGGGGGGGGGGGGGGGGGGGGGGGGGGTATATACATTTGCACAACCCCGGCTTCCTCCATTTTCTTCGCACCTTTTTAAATAAATCAGCATTTACAACGGCGTCAACAACAAGACTATCGTCTCCTACTTTCAGCTCACGCCCCCGGAAAAAATCACAAGCATGCGCAGAACGCAAAAATCCTATTACAATCCAATTGAGCATATGCACTGAGTGAGATGACAGCAGATCCAGCTTGATGACCTTGCTAAATGTTGCAACCTTTATTTAAATAGCTGTAATAAATGTTTTGACACACTGATGTTGACTCTGATTCAACAACAAACTGTAGATTTCGGTAAAGAAACAATTTGTGCCCCTAAAACTGAACTCAAAAATATTAATAACTTGTGCTTGGGCCCGGAAAAAAAAAAATCCAAGTATTGTGGGAAAATGTAACTATACCCTTAGAAGGATTATAATCAACGTCTTGCCTTATATGCCATATGAATGTGATAAGTGTTGAAAAATACAGTCTTCTGACGTGACTCTTCATCCGGTTCTGTGCAAACAGTATGTACTCAGGCCTGGGAACCAAGGTTACACAAAGGCAGTATCACTGGGAGAGATTCCAGCTTGGTTCAGATAGACAAAGCATCAATTTGGTTTGTTCAGGGACAGATTACCCCCATGGCGTGAAGGGTCCATAATGTTATCTTCTTTTAATAAAAATATATGTGGATGACACATGGATGACAGTGTCTGACAAAAGGTTAGAGAATGTTCAAAGAAAGGACATTGATAAGCAAGGTACGATGATGTATGGCCAAATGTCCCAGATTAACGAATTAGGGAATTCTGTTGGTGCTGAAGCCATGGTCATTGTTTGATAACAACCCTTTTGATTAAATTGTAATAAAAGTACTAAATAAAAGTATTAAACTGTATTTGGTGGTTTTACTTAATATGCATTAAAGTTGATGCATGAAATAACATATACATGAAAAGTTTAAATGCCTAGACATATTCATCATATCCTCATTGGATAATAAGCGTCTTAGAGTACCATATTAAGCGCTATATAAATTTCATTTATTATTATTATTATTATTATAATAGTCTTGGTTATAAGATAAAATGTGTTGATCCAGTTTGGGTTGTTCTGCCAAATGTAAAGTACCCAATCTATCGTATTAGTCAAGTTATTATAATTATACTATACCATATCAAAAATAAAGGTACCTTTACATAATCGTGGATTTACGCAAATCTTGTTTTAGCAAAAACACTTTCCAAAATAATTTGGCCAAAAATCCTCTTTACTAATTAAAGGTATATTTTGCAGAGTATAGTGGAATCTAGTGGAATTAACTCTGCAGAAATGTAATAAAACATTCTTAAACTGGTATTAGTTATTGTGTAATCCCAGTTTAGTTGGTTGCAGTCTGCAACCTCACCGCTTGATGCCACTAAATCCTTTTTTCTTTTTTTACTTATTTAGGATCCAGCAGTCCTTCGAGAGACGAATTGCAACAAAACAAATATGGTAGTGTTTGTCATGTGAAAAACAATTGTAGCTCCATTTCTGCAGTTGTATGTTGAATGAAGCAAACTAAAATGCATGAAATATGTAGTGTATAATGTAGGGGACGAAAAAAGTACCCAAAATACTTTCCACACATGGAATTTGCTATTATTTGTATTCTTCAACTGACTTCCACATATCCAGCAGGAGTAATATATTATCACTAAACGTCATGTATCCAATTTAGCCTTCAGTAATCAATGTTTATTTTAATTGTCAAAATACCAGTCTAACCTTTTCGGAAAAACAAACAACCCAGCGCTAAACATTGATGAGGGCTTTTATTTGGAAAATCCTTCCCATTCGCCCATGCTTAACGTTTGGCTTCACAATAAAAGATATGTGGATGTAAATGAGGGTCGTACAACTGAACCGCTTGTCCGATTTGAACACCTTCTCTAAAAGTGCCCGCTTCCTTCCTCCTGGCGTGTCGTACTTTTTAGTTTGTAAAATGTGTGTTTCCGTGTCCTAGCAGTGAGCATGCTAGGCTAGGCTATGTTAGGCTAGCTCTACAGAGGCTAGCGCTATGGTACAGTCTGTTCTCATGCTCGACCGGAAGTTGGAGCGCTCTCACAGGAAGCCTATCGGGATCCACGTCGCCAAACTACAATCCACTCATCTCCACAGACCGGCGGAGGCGACGACTAGCCGGGCATTATCAGCACACACTGCTCGATTAAAGTAGAAACATGGTATGTTTAACCCAATAATATGTTTTTTTGGAAGAGAACTAGCTATCAAACTATTTTTTTTATGCACGTTAATTCATGTAGGCCTGTGCACAATTACCGGACTTCTGGTCGGGCAGCGAAAATAGTTCTGTAGTTTACCTGGATGATTGAGCGAAAGAGATTAATGTATGCTTTTACTAAATATAAAACAAAATAAAGAAAGGTCGTCACAGCTACAAAGTGATAGGACATATTGGACTGGATGTCCGTCAACATTCCCGACATCCGAGAATCATTTCCAAAAAGTGACGGCTCGATAAAGTAATTCATGAATGATCACCATTATAAACCTACATTTTATTATTTCGCTTCATGATCACCTTAAACATGTAACACGGCGACAGTATGACAACTAATAATATGTTGAGGACACTAAGTTCCTTGAGTCGCTCAGTCATGTATAATGTGGTATGAGGAGTATAAACAGACACGCCCCCATACCATACAGACACGCCCCCATACCATACCCCGGAACCTGAGAAATGTAATGAACACTCGTTGCAATCCAATAACCCTACCTATGACTGAGGTATCGAAACCAAACCTTAAAAAGTTGCACCTTACATTGCTGGGGAAGGTGGATGTATATCATTTATTAACATAAATCAAATGGTCCACTGTTGTAGTTGTAGAAAATAAATACCCTAATTATGAAGCATAGAAACAACCATTTTAGGAGTAGCACCAGACATTTCTGATAGTTGTTTTGCTATATTTAATGTTGCAACAGAAAAAAAATAGTTTTGTTGGCGATAAAGATTGTCAAAGTATTTCAGTAATACTTTCTGACACATTGTTGAACTGTGTGAATCTCTGCATTCCTCTAAATCACTCCCTCACTGATTCTCCGACAGCCTCTGCGCTTGGACATCAAGAGAAAGCTGACAGCTCGTTCTGACCGCGTGAAGAGCGTAGACCTGCATCCCACCGAGCCATGGATGGTGGCCAGTCTGTACAGTGGTAGCGTGGTGGTGTGGAATCACGAGAACCAGGTGACTATCCGCTTAAAAGCCCTACAGAGGGACAATTAATCAAGCTCAGCACTTCACCCCCAATAGCCAGTCGCTCAACTCATTCGCAGTTTCAATCTGCCAATCGTTCCGCACTGGGCTTAATGAATTGCTTGAGCATTCACTCTCCCACGCTTTGTTAGTTTGCAATCCATATAATGTATAAATACTCTCTGTGTGTTTGTGTGTGTGTGTCTGTCTCTCTGTGTTCACGTGTAGACCCTGGTGAAAACCTTTGAGGTGTGCGACCTGCCTGTCAGAGTGGCCAAGTTTGTTGCCAGGAAACACTGGGTGGTCGTGGGAGCAGTAAGTCATCCTTATCTCTCTAGATCAGTTCTAGTAGTAGAGTGTAATGATACATGTATTCGTATTGAACCGAATCGTTACGGACGTCCCGGTTTGGTGCATGGATTTACACAGAGAATACACGGTATACAATTAAATAAAACTGGCGTACAAATTAATTAATGTATTGCGGAACTAATGTTAGATATGCAAGTTCTTCAGGGACGACTAAACTGCAGCCCTGATTGGCGCCTAGGTAGCCGAGCGTGTTATGGCGCATAACACGCCGGGTTCTCTGTCTCTGGTATTTCCACAACGAGACTCCTAGTGGGGGTTATCTCAGCCATGGTTGAGAAGGAATTGGGGGAAAGGAACTTTGGCTTTGACTCCCTGAAGTATATGAACCGCAACATGGAGGAGAAAGGGGTGGCTGTCCACGATTGTCTCCCGCCGGAGCCCGCTGCCGGCTGCCCGCTTCCGAGGCACCAACGCCTCGGCGCTGCCCGCTGCGGGGCTCCGGCGGGAGTCAATCGCGGTCAATATTCGTGGGCAACAATCCCTTTCTCCACTATGCCGTGGTTCAGTCTACTTCAGATTGTTGTGGCAGTGGAAGAACCAGAGACGTCGGAGAACCTGACGCAGTCGTTTGAGATTCCTAATATCGTCTGGAAGCGCACACAGCTTTTTCCCGTAATAATATATATTATATGATATAGATATCCATGTATAATATGATATTACTTAGATATAGAGCTCCAGGAAGCCGGCTGGAGCACACAGAGTGTTCTAGAATATTTACAGAACACGGCCAAAAGCTGTGTGCGCCTCGCCATTGCGATGCATCCACTGTAAACACGGGCGCATGGTACCGTGGCCGCAAGCTGCTCAGGGCCACACCCCCACCCTCCACCTTGACCCGCTGAAAGAACGGCACGTTTGTGGAAAACACATTGGGGGACGGGCTTGTAGTGTCTGTAATTCTGTGTACTTCAGTGCAATTTCATAGATAAGACATTTCAGTTTGCAAACTGATTTTTTTTACAAGTTACGGATGGAGTCTTGAGATGATGTTGGGTACTTATTGTTTACTGTTCACATCTTAGATGACACAGTTCAGGCTGTTGCAGCTAGGTCAGGGGAGCGACTGTATGACACTAGCTGGTACAGCCTGAGGTGGTAGAACCGTGATGTCTGAACCGAGGTATGAACCGAACCGTGACAAGAGTGTACCGTTAAACCCCTAGTATCTTGACCTCTTAATATGCGTGTCCGGTGACAACAATGAGACCTCTTCAATTAAATAGTTGAGGGAAACACAATCTTGGCCTAATCCCTGTCTCTCCCGCCTCCCAGGATGACATGCAGATCCGTGTGTTTAACTACAACACGCTGGCCAGGGCTCACATGTTCGAGGCCCACGCCGACTACATCCGCTGCATCGCTGTGCACCCCACACAGCCCTACATCCTCTCCAGCAGTGGTATGCAAAAGCCATGCACGCACGCACCATGACGCATGCTCATATTTGCGAGGTATCGGGAGCATAAATATGAGCATGCATTTTCACTGGGAACATTTTCATTGGGTCGTTGTCCAAAGCTATGCATGTGAACGCATGTAGGGGGATCATCAAATGATGTGTGTGTGTGTGTGTGTCTGTGTGTGTTTCTTGTGTGTGTGTTCCTTTCAGACGACATGACGATCAAGCTGTGGGATTGGGACAGGAAGTGGACGTGTAGTCAGGTGTTTGAGGGACACACCCACTACGTCATGCAGGTCGTCTTCAACCCCAAAGACAACAACCAGTTTGCCAGCGGCTCCCTGGACAGGACCATTAAGGTACAGTACATGCACACAAAGAACACCCTATGAGAATACCTTGTAGTCAACACAAAGCCTTACTATTACCAAGCAAAGCTGCAGTTGTTTTTATTTTCCTTAATGTTGAATCTATCACTAATTTGTTTTATCTCATAATTATGACATAAAGATGTTATACTTTCTTTATTTGACAATAAGAAACGGGGAAAACAACTAAATATTAGCAATTTTACCAAGCTATAAAAATCAATTGCATTGCATTTTTTACTTAATAAACTATTTAAAATAATAATTTGCTCAACAGCATTATAATCCACTATGCACTGTCTTTCTAGGTGTGGCAGTTAGGGTCCAAAGCTCCTAACTTCACCCTGGAGGGCCACGAGAAAGGGGTCAACTGTATTGACTACTACAGTGGAGGGGACAAGCCCTACCTCATCTCAGGGGCCGACGACCGGCTGGTCAAGATCTGGGACTATCAGGTAAACGGCAAAAATGTGCCGCTCTATTTTGTTTGGATTAAGCTGCATTGATTGGTACTTTAAATGTAAAAAGATGGCATGAACCCCCAGTTAGATTAAAGTCAGGAGTCATAAGCATTGACATGTCCTACTTCTTCTATCGTATCAGTTTGCTGGTGTAATAGTAAAACGTCAAATTAGTGACGTTTTTCTTCATCCTTCAGAACAAGACGTGCGTCCAAACCTTGGAGGGCCATGCTCAGAACGTGACCTGCGTCCACTTCCACCCTGATCTGCCAATCATCCTGACAGGCTCGGAGGACGGTGCGTGTCTGTGTTCCACAGTGATCTGCAGGGCGCACAGATGATGGAATATTAATTGGATGTCTTTCTTTCCTTTGCCATGAAGGCACCGTCCGGGTCTGGCACTCCAGCACCTACCGACTGGAGAACACGCTGAACTACGGCATGGAGCGGTCCTGGTGTGTGACGGGCCAGCGGGGCTCCAACAGCGTGGCTCTGGGCTACGATGAAGGCAGCATCATCATCAAGGTATTGTGCACGCTGTGCATCCACCGTTGCCAAGATACGACGCTTGCCCCTTTTTGAAAGGCTGTGAACACACAAGCACAGCGTCGCTTGAACAAATGTAGTAATCCTACATTTTAGTTATTCATACCTGCTCTCTCTTCCCCCCTGATTCCTCCACTCTCCCCTTTCCTCACCCTCCCACCACCCCTGTCAGATGGGCCGCGAGGAGCCGGCCATCTCCATGGACGCCAGCGGCAAGATCATGTGGGCACGGCACTCTGAGGTGCAGCAGGCCAACCTGAAGGCCATGGGAGATGCGGAGGTCAGTGATGGGGAAAGGCTGTCGCTGGCAGTCAAAGACATGGGCAGCTGCGAGATCTACCCCCAGATGCTCCAGCACAGCCCCAACGGGAGGTGAGCAGACCGGATGATGGATCAATTTGGATATGGTGGATCAGTGAGAATTGAGTGACTGATAGATACATCATAGCTTCATATATATAAACATATACCATATGTGTATATGTGTCAACTCTGTTTATAGTTTTTTAAATAGGCTTAAGAGATGGATGGGGGTGGGTAGGTGAATGCAAGGTGCATGAAATCGGTAAGTTTGTGTGTGCACAGATGTGTGCACAGATGCAGATGTGTCTGCACTGTGAAAACAATGAATCTGGTTCATAATTGCTGTCGTCAATAGGGCTTGGGATCAGTAATTACAATACGTAATGGGAAATTCAAAAATGCATGTAGTGCAGAAAATCCTGATCCTGATTCTCGGTCATCCGCAGACTATGCCTAAATGTAACTTTAATCGAGTTGATTATAAAAAGCTTTTGTTCTATTTCTGAATCATTTAATTAAATGTAGGTGTTCCGAAAACCCGCTCCTTGTTGTCCACCAGGTTCGTAGTGGTGTGTGGAGACGGAGAGTACATCATCTACACCGCCATGGCCCTGAGGAACAAGAGCTTTGGCCCCGCCCACGAGTTTGTCTGGGCCCATGACTCTTCTGAGTAAGTCTTCCATGTCTCACACACACGCGCACACACGTCACACACAGACATAGATGCATATCTAACGGTTACACTTTACATTCAGGATACTTAATTCCGTAATAACTAAGACTTAATTAACAGTAACCTTTGTTCTAACATTTACTAATGATGTCTTTACTAATGGTTTAATGGGACGAAGGTTTACTAACTCTAAACACTAACCTTTACCCTAAATGCTAAGGCTATATAATATTGCTTATACAATGGGGGACCTAAATCCAGCGATCTGATTGGTTCCCAACTGTTGTATAATTAGCGTATACACAACTGCTATGACGCCCGATCATTTTGTGAAAGTTTGCATATCACTCCGCACCTGGAAGTAGAAACAGTTACAAAGTAAAACATATGTTGGATGATGGAGAGCGTGTAAATGTTGTTACTCCGGGAGTGAGCAAGGCGATGGAGAGACTAACGAAAGCTTAGGCACACGGCGAGTGAACTGCTCCATAGGATAAATTGCCGGCGAACCGCTCTATCGGAGCCTTCTCTAGGAGGGACGCTAAAGTGTGTTGCATAGCGACCGTCGATGCATAGCGGCAGCCAGGAGGGACTACTTTTTTGTATTCTTTAATAAAAACGGCTATTTTGACTTTCTTGGTTTCTTTTTAAATGTAGTGTGTCTATGACTTTCGTTTCGCCATAACAGTAACCATTGTATAAAAGCAATAGATCACTTCAGTCAGTGGCATGTGCTCATTATACCATTGTGAAGGGGGTCGCCGGCCCTCCGCTGCGCGTTGGGGCCGGACAACGCCCCTTAACAGTGGTATAATGAGCACATACCACAGCCTGGCGTGATCTATTGCTTAATTATAACTATGTTTTGTTAATGTTCTCTTATTATAAAGTGCTACCCATGTTGAATTCCATGTAACTTCCAGACTGTGTAAAATGTGTTCTTGTATCTATCTTTTACAGGTATGCTATAAGAGAAAGCAACAATCTCATCAGAATCTTCAAAAACTTTAAGGAGAAGAAGAACTTCAAACCAGATTTCGGGGCTGAGGGTGAGCTGAATTTTTTTTTTTATCAATCCTTCATGAGCCTGTTTGCTGCATTGTCTGGTGCAGTCCATGTGCCTATGTGTTTCTCCTGCTCATCCGAGTGTGTGGTCCTCTGCAGGTATCTATGGAGGGTTCTTGCTGGGGGTGAGGTCCGTCAGCGGCCTTGCCTTCTTTGACTGGGACAGCGCTGAACTCGTCCATCGCATCGAGATCCAACCCAAACACGTCCGTCAATGCATTCCTACTCTCATTATTATTACTGTACATATTGGTTATTACTAGTAGTATTCCGGAGCCCAAAAGGCAAATGTTTAACCTTGTACTGAACTGTAAGAGAAATCACTTTTTTTTTTTTTTAAAGACCAACATACTCTACCCAAGTTTAAACATTCACAGTATCCACACTGCTCTAGTACGGTGTCACAGACCTCTGGCGCACTGCGGTGGTGTGATGGTTACTCTGCTTGCTCCCGGTCTGTCCCTGCAGATCGTGTGGTCCGACAGCGGGGAGCTGCTGTGCATCGCCACCGAAGAGTCGTTCTTCGTGCTGCGCTATCTGGCCGAGAAGGCGTCGGCCGCCCTGGAGTCCAGGCAGGGGCTGACCGAGGACGGCGTGGAGGACGCCTTCGAGGTGGGACGGCCCACTGAGGAGCCGCTGTGTTCTCCAACAGCAGCTGACTTGGCATTGCGTTTTTTGTGAAAACGTTTGCATGGTTTATGCAATTCTGAACATAAACCTGCACTTTCTAACTGCTATTAACAGCTATTATCCTCAGACGCTTGTAGCTCATCTGAACCAATATAGCTAAAACCACTAAGGCTTTTAATAGGGAAATGTACATAGTTCAGGTTTTAGTGAGCATCTGTGCAAGAAGCTATGGGCCAGATTATTTAGTGTAACCCATCAAGCTGTTGCAATGGCAAGAAAATGCATTTTTTTTGGACATTTTCCATAAATGCTACGCTACAAACCCCGGGTTGGGATTCTGCGTGTTCAGCACATTTCACATTCAGGAAGTGCCTATTTCCTAGAAAGACATAGTCAGCATGAGGTGAATAGCCTATATCTTAAACATTGATGGCACTGATGTATGGATGGTAAAACTGTCCAAATGAAATCGATAGTCAACTTATGATTACCCTTTGTTGCTCTTCAAGAAGATGTTAAATCACATCTTGGCTGTGAACCCCTTAGCTTACCTCCTTTTCACCTCTATTTTCCTTCTGCTGCTGTCCTCGGCCGTTTTCTCCAACCTCCTCTCCCATCCACCCGCCACTCTCTGACTCTGTCTCTGTACTTGTGGCTGTAGGTGCTGGGGGAGATCCAGGAGGTGGTGAAGACGGGGACCTGGGTGGGAGACTGCTTCATCTACACCAACTCTGTCAACCGGCTCAACTACTACGTGGGCGGGGAGATCGTCACGGTCGCTCACCTGGACAGGTATTAACCACAGGCGTATATACAAACCTCTGGTCGCTTCTGTGGTAGCGTAAAGGACTTCTGAATACCTAGCGATGGGGCTGGGCATCAGGGCCAACACCGGGCTGTAAAAAAACTTGATGTGACAAGATGTCTTTACTACTTCATTCGCTGTCCTATCTTTCCCAACCTCCTCTCAAAAATGGTGTGTGCTTATATAACCACACTAAATCATCAACACATAAATGAAACTTTTCTTTTTTTTTTGTTGTTATTATTAGCAATGTAAATATGTGATGTCATGGTATGTCCTTCTGCTTGACTTCATCCCATTTATTTTGTCTTTACTTTCCTGATTTAACCCAGTGTTAATAATGTTGCTGGGAGATGTTCATCATTGAACCATTGTGCCACAGGATGATGTACCTGCTGGGCTACATCCCCAAGGACAACCGTCTGTATCTGGGGGACAAGGACCTGACGGTGATCAGCTACTCGCTGCTGGTGTCCGTGCTGGAGTACCAGACGGCTGTGATGAGGAGGGACTTCAGCATGGCTGACCGGGTGCTGCCCGCTATCCCCAAGGAGCAGAGGATCAGGGTGGCCCACTTCCTGGAGAAACAGGTCCGTGACCCTCAGGTTGATCGCCTCTCCCGTTGCTTACAGGCTGCCGATGCTGGGGTCGCCGTCTCTGAGCATAAGAATTTCATGTGCGGATGTTATTCTGGAAACTCACTGTGTTTCTTGATTGTATTAAACATACAGAAGCTTGTAGATTACAATATAGTAGCTTTTAAAGTAGGTTGAGGGTTATGTGTGGCTGTTATTTATGGTTATGTGCATCTCTTTTAAGGCATATAAGTGGCACCGTGCCTGTTTATTCATATAGCTGTCCTCGCCAGGAAATGTCATGATATAGGCATACAAAATATTGATTCGCATTTAGGTGGCAACATCTTTGACCCAAAGTAATGTGATTACCACACCAAAGGTTTGAGACAATTAATTGATTGATCACCATCAATCCACATATTTTGGGGAATTGGTGTGGTTTCTACCGTTACCGTTTCTAACAGAACGGAATGTATTTAAGAGTGGAGACATGTAAATGAGAGGTTGAGTGTTGACAGGATGTGTTGTTCTTGACGCTGCGGCGTGCAGGGCTTCAGGCAGCAGGCCTTGGCGGTATCCACTGATCCGGAACACAGGTTCGAGCTGGCCCTGCAGCTGGGAGAGATGACGATAGCTCACCAACTGGCCACAGAGGCAGAGGTCAGGACAAACCCAAGGGGGGGAAACACACACACACACACACACACACACACACACACACACACACACACACACACACACACACACACACACACACACACACACACACACACACACACACACACACACACACACACACACACACACACACTCACACTTAAGTCCTTGTGTGTACAATGGGATGTAATGAATCCTTTCTCATCCAAGGCAATTTGCATATCAAAACCCCATGAATCTATTAATTCATGAATTTATTAACTGCTTTATCATGCCTTAGAGATACTACACACAGCCTTGGAAAGGTCTGCACTCTAGTGGTGCAGTAGTAGAACAGTAAAATTGAAACGCTCAAAAACGAAATGGTCATTGATACATTTTCTCCGGAAATGTTCGCTGGTGTTTTCAGTTTTCTTTTATTATCTATATATAATAAAAGGAACCCGACCTGAATACAAATCTACAACAGGTGTAGACATTTAGGAGAGATTCATTTTAAGATGATACACAAGATGGCATCATATGTGTGTGTTTTACAAGCACAGTGTTACACTATCTCTTATATCTGAATGCAGGCTGAATCCTCTGGTTCTTCTGTGAGTCCTGTCTTTTGTCTGACCGCCGTCTCTCCTCTCTGGTCCTGGGCGGTGGCGCTGCAGTCGGAGCAGAAGTGGAAACAGTTGGCGGAGCTGGCGACTGCCAAGTCCCAGTTTGGCTTGGCCCAGGAGTGCCTCCACCACGCCCAAGACTTCGGGGGGCTGCTGCTGCTGGCCACCGCCTCTGGAAACTCGGACATGGTTGGCAAGCTGGCCAAGGGAGCAGAGGAGAAGGGCCTGACCAACGTGGCTTTCCTCACCTTTTTCCTGCAGGGGAAGTCAGTATTCGAATAGGAACACAAACAATCCAAAATGTATGATAAATGTCTATAATATCTCCCATGTTCGCGTCGGGCTTTCTCTCTATATCATTGTGTTGTGTGTCTTTGACTCAGATTGGAGAAATGCCTGGATCTCCTCGTCAAAACCAAGCGCCTGCCAGAGGCTGCCTTCCTGGCCAGAACATATTTGCCTAGCCACGTACCAAGGTGCGCTTCTTTTCTGAGTTGTGTGAGGGAGCAGCAAACCATTTGAGGCCTGAGGGTTCTGTTTGACTTGATCAGCTTTCGTCTGTTCACACTTGGCGAGTCAGTAATAATGTTGGATATAAATGGCAGCCTGCTGTGATTTACTTTCTCTGACTCGTGTCCTTTTGAGTCGCCTTCTGAGTGACTCGGTCGGTGTCTGACGGTATGCGTGCTTGGCCGTGTGCGGTACGCCAGGGTTGTGAAGCTGTGGAAGGAGAGTCTGGCCAAGGTGAACCAGAAGGCGGCAGACGCGCTGGCCGACCCCACCCAGTACAGCAACCTGTTCCCGGGCCTCCAGCAGGCCCTGCTGGCCGAGCAGTTCCTGGAAGAGACCCACGTCGGAGCCAGGCCTGCAGCCGACTACCCGCTCATCATGGTCAGTTAGGAGACCATCTGCAGCACCCAAATCTCTGCCTCCCCAAAGAAATCTTGTTACTTCAAAGATGCTTATCAAAAAGAGTTTTGGTACCGTATCTGTAATTGCGATACGGTATTGCATGTGATAATCCTATTTATGATGGATGAATGAATTGTAGTCGGCCGGTTTTTTACATTCATATATTTTTTTTAATTGACATGTCATAGAGATGATTGAACCTGTGTATTAGATTTAACTGTTGTTTTCCAATGTACATAATTCCGACTTGTGCTTTATGCTATTTGCTCAAACTAAGTCTGACTTTATCTTGGTACATACAGCCCAATGAGGACCGCGCTGTTCTGGAGGAGTCTGCAGGGTATGTGCCATCAGGAGCGGCTGCTGCACCAGAGGTAAATACTGCCCTCTCTCATCGAGGATCTCTCCAGCTTGCTCACTAAACAAACCCTAGATCGAATAGAATAAATGTATCCTTGAAAATGTAGACGGTCATCGACGGCCATACACTTGAACTGAATATGATCAAGTCCATTTGTTTCTTATTTTCAGGAATTAATGGAGTGCGTAGATGATCGGCCCATGGCAGCAGCTGAGATGGCGGAGGAGGTACAGGGGGAGGAGCCTTTGGTCGACATTGTTGTACCAGTGGCAGAGCCCACCCCAGAAGTAACAGAAGAGCTTGTCGAGATAGTTCAGTCCACAACAGTGGAACATGCCTTGCCCTCAGTTGAGACGGGCATGCAGGAGATGTCTCTGGTAGCTGAGGAATCACATGCTTTAGAAGCCACAACAACAGCGTTGGAGTCTGAGACAGCTGTGCTAGTTTCTCATACCTCAGAAACCATCGTCACCTCCGAGACGGTGGTAGCAACGGAAACCATTGAAACCGTAGTCGAGACCTCAGAGGATTCCTCTGAGAAACTCTCAATGGACTTCATAGCAACCGAAGTCCCGGCAACCGCGGCCGTAGCAAGAGACACAGCGCCTGCAAAAGAGGAAGCACCCGAATCAGATCTCCTCAGTTTTGATTCAGCCCCGCCATCGGCTGAAGTGGAGGAACTTGTAGATTTAGGCGGATCCTGCGATCCGGAGTTGGATGTGCCTGTTCCAGAACAAATCCTCCAGGAGTCGTTGGAGTCTTCAGTATCAAAGCAGCCAGATGCTGCCCTAGATGCAGTTCTTGCAGACCCGCTGGTGAAAGCAGAAGCCACAACTTGTCCAGCAGCAGCCCCCGCTGAGACGGAGCTCGTGAAGGAGGAGGTTTCAGAAGAAGCTGAGGACCAGGAAATGGAGATGAGTGACGAGGTGAACACCAGTTAAACTCTCTAGCAGCCAGAGTCATGGTCCATTTCCCCATCAGTGCAAAAGCAGAGTTAACACTGGTGGAAGCTTATGACCTTTATGGTTTAACTTCTGTTAAGCTCCAGTATACTTTACCAGTTAAATTTTTTCTGTGGCAATCCAAGAACTTCTCAACCTGTTGATTATATTCTTAGACAAATATTGTTTTACTATATTATTACATGGCTTCATTTTTTCATCAAATTATGGAATAGATCGATTAATCTCTGTGCCTACCTGCATGTCATTTGGATCAGATTTTAATGACTTTACTACTTTACAGGGCATGGAGGATCTGGATTTGGACAACTTTGACCTGGATGACATGGAGAACGAAGACCTCAACTTGGATGACGACTTCCTGAATGAATAGCAGTATGCTGTGTAATGTATGTGTGTGGGGGGGCGGTGTGTTAGACCAAAAAAGGGGATTCTATGTTAAGCTTGGTTGAACATAAAATGTTTCAATGTCATTCCAGTCTCATCGACCAAATTAGCTTCTTGTTAATTTTCTTGTCCAGTTTAAATAAACCTTCATAGCTTCAACGACATGGGGGCCGGTCTGGGTCTTCAACACTAATTACGAATCATTTGGAGAGAACCAGTTTGTTATTCAGGGTAGGGATGGGATGTTTGAATTGTTTCTTTGTTGACCAAAGTTGTATTCCCTAGGGTGTAATATTTTGTACATTTCAGATTGACGAGTGGAATAAATCCACCTCTCAGCTTAATCACCAACGAGCTGCATGCTAGGTTTTCTACTGTCACCTTGACTAAAGAGTCCACCATATTACTTTGTAATAATTACTTTGTAATAAATTACATGATGCTGCATTTTGTTTCTTCCTCTCACTGCTATACACTTTAATTATCACAAGTGCCTTCATTTGAAGTTGAATGTGAAAATGACAATAAATGTCTGCAAACATAGAAAATATCCATGTGAAGTTATTAGACAAAAACAACTGATACACCCATGTATAAATACATGTTTTTTTATTGTTATGTACATCAGCAAGATTCTTTCCATGGATGAGTTTAGCTGTTATGTTTTAATAAAATAAAGAAAAAGACACATACTGGACATCCAACTACGTTGGCTCTCTTTAGATTAGGAGTGTCCCAATCAAACGCAAGGCGAGTCTGGCACTACCAAGGACGGGCCTGTGTGTGTGGTTACAGTTATTGACAAGGGAGGGGGTGTATCCTTCAAACATGCTCCAGGGAAACTGCTGAGCTTTCTTGGTTCTGTCCGTGGGCCTGGAGGGCCAACTCGATGTAGCCCGACCTCTGGGACTCCTTCTGAGCAAAAATCTGGAAAGAAGGAGGAGTCGAAAGGTCAGGGCCACTGCAGTACGGAGGGGATGGATCACAGTTCAACCATTTAGTCATGCTGGCGGTGCAGATGTGCTTCAAAAACACTTGTGTGCCATAAAAGCCCATTGGAGTTAAGGAAAGAATGGACCGTGACTCCAGAGAGGTCACGGTGGTAATGGAGCGTGTGTACGCATGCCTTCACTGTGGATCTTTCTTCATAGCCAAGTCAAGTTGTCAGGTCTAATAGGACGTGACGTGTCCCGGGTCTGGCCCCGGGGTTCCCACGTTAGAGTAGAGCCCTCTACGTCGTCCCAGGGAGAACCTGGGACAGCATCTCTTTGACCCATCCTCTGCAGAGACCATGGATCATGTTCTCCTCGCTACTTGTGAACTCAAAAGTAATTTTGCAATTCCTGGATAAAAAGTTCCAAGGTTCCCCCATCACTTAAGAACCTGCATTCAAGCCGGGATTCTACATAATAGTTTTTTCTTCTTCCAACTGTATTTTTACGTAGCTTTTCTCACATTAAGAACAGTAGCAATAAGAAGCCAGCAGTAAACAAATGTATCAATAAAAACACTGTTTTTGAGCAAATGTGATTATGTTTTCATTTCATGGGAGTGTCAACCCAATATTTCATAGAGCGAACTAGTTTTTTTTAGACTTGGTCAAGGTTTTCAAGGCGGTGTTGAAACATCATGTAATTCAGTACAATGAGTTTATTAACAAAGTAGTCAGGATATAACACCCCAGGAAATGTTGTCATTTCTGATGAAGGTTGTGCTCACCTTGAGAAGATCTGTGCCACTGGCCTGCTGGCTGCGGGCCTCCTGGGCAGACTCACTGTTTGGATGAACCATGTTGAAGAGAGACACCAGGCTGACTGCGTCATCTAGTCTGAGGACACATAAGGGACCCATAAGCTGAATCAAGTGACTAAAATCCATCGAATTAAATTATAGAATACAACAAAACTTACGGCAATCAATATACTTTCCCGGAATGACGAATCCAGGTCCTTTAGATATCAGTTTAAAGTAACTTAGGAGACATCTTTAGCAAAGCGATGTAATTTAGTTCTAGGTAGGCATCTTGCCCTGGCATGCCCAGGGGCAGGATGCAGACATTAGCGATGAACCCAGAAACATTCTAGAATATCCCCCCCCCCCCCCCCCCCCCAACTTAAAGTGCTTTAAAACATATTGTAATAACTCTAACTCATGTGGAATTTACTCAAAATGAACTAGGAGTATTGACTTATAAGCCAATATTTATTTAACAGGTAACCTAAATGCATAATTCACAAAAACTGAATAGGCTTAATAAACTGATTCCAACTCACAGATCTCTCTGCAGCATGTCCACTATTAGTCTGTCCACCCTGCGCATGGTGACCAGGTACCAGGCCATACCACCAAAGTGTCTTGTGGAGCGCAGAAGATCATACTTGCCATGCTTCTCCAAATCCTCGTAGGTAGCTGTGTGAGTCTGCACAGAGATAGGGAACAATGAAAATTTTAAATGTATTTTCTTTATTATACATGTGGATATCATGTCCACCTGTCATGCATATGTGTACTTGACATGAAGAAATGAAATCCCTCCTACCTTGATGTACTCGGAGGAGTCAGGCTCAAACTGAACCAGACACAAGTTCAAGACATCTTCATGGCGGTCCTCGGTGAACACCCTCTGAACACCCCCAAGGAGAGGAGGAGGAGGGAACGTCATATAATGAGATTACTTGATGATGTCATGATATCAATGGTTAACAGGTCATCAAAGACTCTGCAGTAAAAGTCTCTGACCATTGATTGAATTGACACTATTCTGAGGGTCATGAAATGCTTCCAGTAAGCTGTGGGGGATGACCAGACTTCGCTTTGCCTAGCCCTACCTTGAGGTTTTCCTCCTTAAAGAGGAGGGGTACTGTGTGCTTGCGCCCCTCTTTGGGGAAGTACACCTGGATGAGCCGGTCTCTCTCCTTCCAGGTGGCCTTCCTCAGGACCCCGTCAGTCTCCCGGACCACGATGAAACGTTCCTGGTGGAGAACCAAGGGGACGATGATGATGAAAACAGCATGCACCATGACTAGATTTGGAACATTTTATTAAGCATGAAGGGGGAAAAAACTGAATTGAGTGCACTTGGGTCTTTCAACAATTTGCCTTAGTCAGAAAGCGAGACACACACCGATATAATCACATAGATATGAATTAATGCCCTTACTCTGTGTGGGATGTTGAACGTTATGTCGGTGAATACTAATTTGGCGGTATCCATGCCGTCCAAGATTTTGTCCACCGATATAACATCATCAATGGGTTTTCTTTCTGGCAAAACAGGGGGCATCTTCAAAAGCTTTTGTGCTTGTTTTTTGGCCAGATAGGTCGCCTAAAAACAGACATACACACAAAATGAGTACTCAGCAGCCTTGATGGTGGGTTCTAGATTTGAGGTGTGGTGGTGCAACAGCATTTTACCTCCTCCAGTTGTAAATCGGTCATTAGTTTATAAACTGGAGGCTTCACTTCTTGCTTAATAGGCCGGAAGACTTTTTGTAAATCCAGGCCTGTGATCTTGGTAAGGATGTCTTGCACTGGGGAGTCTGTGAACTGGGGTTTAGCATGGTGTTCTGTGGAAGCTGTAATCACGCAGGGAACAACAAAAGATCCGTTAAGCATAGTAACACCAATCCATGCTAAAAACCTAATTGTCTTATAATCATCAACAAAGTGCACGTTTCCTACAGTAAAACGGCATATCATTAACTCAATTGCTGTCATTTTTCAAACCAATTTCGAGAATACAAGCTAGCTTCACAAGGTCAGCGTTGGGTAACGTGTAAGCTTCCCATGTCATTCATTAATCAATGGCACAGAACTTACTATTGTCTGATGCCTCTTTACAAAACGGCCTAATGCAACACTTGTTAAAAATGTGTTTATTTTTGTGAACATTTGTAATCCGAGGATAGTTTAGGAAGAAGCCCCGTGCTGCCCCGAGCGCCGCCATATTTGTTATTGACGTAGCCCGGAAGTGAATTTGAGCTGAACGTGAAGGTTAGGGCATGCTGGGAAATGTGGTTTCAAGAAGGGGGAATTGAGTTCAAACTCTCGGGTGAAATGCATACATTTTCATCGTAGAGACTCAAATTTAAGAAGTACATTATCATCTATGGCTAAAAGCATAGGCTAAAAGGAAGAAAAAAACAGCCTTGCTACCTTTACCAGAACCACGTTATGCATGTTTTTTCCTAGTGGCTCATTATGTGGTGCCGTTTGCAAACTTTTGCTGCTTCATTTAACTCAAGCTTTGCTTTGTTTTCCCAGATTGAGCAAATAAACACCCTTCCAAAATGCACTGCAATTTCCATGTCACTTTTTCAAGTATATAATATTTGAATTATAGGTTCAATCTAAATCCTTAATCTAAATTCACATTTTATATCTAAATCTAATACTTAAATCGAAATGCTGAATCTGAATCTAAATCGTATCTCTAAATCTAAGTCCGAAATCTAAAGGCAAAATCCTAAATCTTACATCTAATTCCTAAATCTATACAACAGCATAGGCCTATACTAATTCTCATACCTTTAACTATCTCACGACGGGCTGTAGTATGTGCTCATTATACCACTGTGAAGGGGCGTTGTTCGGCCCGACGGCAAGCGGAGCGGAGGGCCGAAAATAAAAGCCCTTGCTTTTATACAACGGTTACTATTATGGCAAAACGAATGTCATAGACACACTACATTAAAAAAAAATCAAGAAAGTCACAATAGCTGTTTTCTAAAGAATACAAAAAAGTAGTCCCTCCTGGCTGCCTTCAAAATGCACGACGGTGGCTATGCAACACACTTTAGCGTCCCTCCGAGAGAAGGCTCGGATAGTTCGCCGTTTTCTATGAAGTTATGACTTAATTATGGAAACTGTTTGGCTATCAAAGTAATTTATTTAAAGTTCACTGTCCTATGAAGCCAACAGAAGTGTAACATGAGGTGTATTTTCTGTATTTATTCATGTAATGTAGCTAGTGGGAGCTTCTCGAAACATAAACCCTATATTACAAAGTCAGGAATCGTTGAGTTAAAGGGCAAAAATAATGTAACTTCATTTATAGATAAAAAAGATTATTGTTTAAGGATAAGGACAGAAATAAACACAATTTCATGTCATGGTACTGGAGGTGTATACTTTATGCTGTTTAAACGTGCTGGGTTTGGTTTCATATAAAGGAGAACCAAACCCCAGTACCACTTTTCTTGAAGTGCAGATTGGTTTGCATCAGATGAGGCTCTTTATACTTTAAACACACGCTGTTGCATGAATAACCTGTTGGGATAAGGGCTGTGTCTTGATTTGCCCTCCAGATGGCGGTACGCTACCAAATAATATAACTGCATTAACGCAGATTTCAAGCTGGCAAAGTGTTGACCATTTGTAAAGAAGCAGAAATGACCCTCTCATGTATGTGTTGGCAAGCTTACAGATACACATTGTGTTTATCCTTGAGATGTGGGTCTGTTAATTACTTTCTTTACAAGGTGTTCTACGAGTTTCTGATAACGAGAAAACTAAGCAATTATAAATTGTTATAAAAAAACAAGAATTTGCAGCGGAATTTAGTGTTGCTGGAGTATTCAAGCAATATTGGGTTCATTCAGACTGCTTTTCTTGGAAATACATTGTAGTTGCGAAAAACAATTTAAAAAAAGAAGCATTTGCATTTTAAGTGAATTGTCGACACGAATTTCAGTATTTATGTAATATTGTTTTAGTATTGATTGAAGAGCGAATGATACATTATATATAGTATTTTTATATATCTGATGTACCATATGTGCATAGTATTTTTATATGTATATGATACCATCCCTCCCTCATTTTAATTTAGTGGTGAATTTGAGGAAGTTAATAAGTTACATCGATTTACACTTATATAAATGCATAGGAAAAAACTGTCAATGGTCAGTGAAGGAATTTAATTTGCCAACAGCAACAGACAAGTAGCCAGTGTCTTATCTCCCCCAATCCCACACACACACACACACACACACACGCACACACGCACACGCACACGCACACACACACACACACACACACACACGCACACGCACACGCACACGCACACGCACACGCACACACACACACACACACACACACACCCACACACACACACACACACACACACACACACACACACATACACACACACACACACACACACACACACACACACACACACACACACACACACACACACACACGACCACAGCACCCAGAACCACATAAATAACCTCATTCTATAGCTAAACCCCGCCCCATGCCCCCACCCTGCCCCACACAACTGATGCCCACCCACCCCACCCTACCACCCTAGAGAGGGCCTCATTAATAAACCTGATGAGCCACACATAAAGCCCTTCCTCTAGGATCGGATTTCTCTCTAAAAGGCCTCCTCTCCCCCCCTCCAAATTTCTCCCAACTGGCTCCCTACTAATCTGCGGTGGGATTTAGATATTAAGCAGACAGATGGAGGTGTGGCCCGGCCAGTAATGAGGCGAGCAGTGGCACGGTCCTCACCCCCAGACATTGGGGCCAAACGACGTGTGGATTGAGTTGTAAGAGGCCCCAATGCACAGCCAGATGTACACAGCTGTCGCGCCGCTGAAAGATGCTAATCCTGCTAGCCCCCGCAGCCACTGAGTGCCTGGGGGTGGGGGAAAGGGGGAGAGGCAGAGGAAGACAGAGATAGAAAGGAAGAGAGGGTAGGAGAAGGATGGAACGAGAGAAGTGGAAAGGAAAGGAAACAGGAAAAGAGAAAAAAGGAGGGCATCTTGGTAAGAGACAATACTAAGAAAAGTAAAGACAGGAATGAAGTATATACCCGTTGTGGGTTAAAATGGCTTTGGCTCCTACTTTATTCTCCCACTCTATTTCATGAGATAGTTTTATAAATAGGGTAAGAATAATTTTGCCAATTGAGCCACAGGAGTCATCAAATATATTTAACAGATTTTACTTAGCATCTCCAGATCTTTACATCATTCAAGCGATCAATACAACGATAGAAAAACATTTTGTTCACATACATTTTTTATTGTTTAT
>NC_044063.1:26059197-26066697 GCF_902167405.1 Gadus morhua
CATACGCAAGCACACAGAGAGAGAGAGAGAGAGAGAGAGAGAGAGAGAGAGAGAGAGAGAGAGAGAGAGAGAGAGAGAGAGAGAGAGAGAGAGAGAGAGAGAGAGAGAGAGAGAGAGAGAGAGAGAGAGAGAGAGAGTGAGGCTTGTCAGAGCCTTCTGAGAGAGTTTCATCTTAATTAGGAGTCCCCATTAGCCATGTTTTTACATGTCTTTCCACACTAATCACTTACTGCCTGGCCGGGGCCTGCCGTACGCCAACATCTGTTGACCTCGTTGCTTTGACCACTTTCCATCCAACACCTGTTCGCTAGGCCACAGGTACCCTCCTCCTAGACTCCAGCAGACCTGGAGCCATAGCCCACCACACTTGAGCCACAGGCTCTCTATAGCGGCAGGCTGGCGTCGTCCCTCCATTTAAAATCTCTCTTTGTTTGTTTTTGTGTGTGTGACTGTTGAGGGAGGATGTGTGATGTATTTCAGAATATGGATTTGTGCCTGATTTTAAAATAGGTTGTATTCTGCTTGATTGTATCTGTATTATCTTATACCACAGCATTGTTAAATATTTGATCCTAATTGTCCAATAAAGTCCCAAGGTTAAAATAAAAATAGGGGGGTCTACCATGTTTCCTTGACAACGCAAAACCTTTGCTCAAAGCACCATAGAAGGATATTTTGGTTTCAGCCGATTAAGGGGGATAAAAACCCCATCACTTTATAGCTCAAAGTAGCCAATATCAGTAACTCATTGTTGGTAACTGTGGTACAGGCAGAATGAACCACCCCGGGGGGTCTCGATAAGGGAGTATTATGTATTTAGTGGTTTTTATTTTCCAAAAACGGGACATCCCATCATGCTTTATTCCTTACATAACCTCTGCTTCTAATGCTACAGTTCAGTGATCCTTCCCTTGTATGGGGTCAGACAGGAGGCCGTGTAGCCCTTCAGTTCGGATGTTTTCCAACATGGACTCTGTACTTTGATGACTCTCAGCCTCCCTTGGGAGTCACTTTGACGCCTGCTTGATGCTTCAATTAAAAGGTTTGCTTTTAGGGACTTCATAGGGAACTACAAAGGCAAGGATCTAAAGCTATTATATGTGCAGTAATTCAAAATCGTCAACTGAAAAATATATATTGCAATGTAAAGATGTAGGTGATTATGCATTTTGCTCTTATTTGTGTGTAACCATGTGTGTGCGTGCTGAATCTGATATGTGAATATATATGCTTGTAATTGAGTGTTCCGTTGGCATGGAGGCATGCATGGGACTATAAATGTGTTTGTATCCATGTGTGTGTATCCATGTATGTGTATGTGCGTGAGCGTCAACTTTGTTTTCAAACATGTGTCTATGTGTTTGTGTGTGTGCGTGTGTGTCTAAGTATATATGAGTTTGTGTGTATGTGTGTGTGTGTGTGTGTGTGTGTGTGTGTGTGTGTGTGTGTGTGTGTGTGTGTGTGTGTGTGTGTGTGTGTGTGTGTGTGTGTGTGTGTGTGTGTGTGTGTGTGAGTGTGTGTGTGAATGTCTATATATGAGTGTGACTGTCCATGTTTGTGTGTGTGTGTGTGTGTGTGTGTTTGTGTGCATGTGCATACATGAGTGTGAGTATGTGTGTACGTGTGTGTGTGTGTGTGTGTGTGTGTGTGTGTGTGTGTGTGTGTGTGTGTGTGTGTGTGTGTGTGTGTGTGTGTGTGTGTGTGTGTGTGTGTGTGTGTGTGTGTGTGTGTGTGTGTGTGTGTGCATTCTCATGTCCATCTGTGTGGGTGACCTCAGTCCCTCCACCAGGCTGTGTTCCCGGGCCCAGTGAGCCCACCGGATCTGTATCCACCCCCCACAACCCTAACCCCCACACTACCCCAACACCCCCCCCATCCATCCACCCTGAGTGGGAGGCTCTGTTTGTTTGAAGTGGCTGACGGTTGGGCTCCTTCTCTCTCTCTCTCTCTCTCTCTCTCTCTCTCTCTCTCTCTCTCTCTCTCTCTCTCTCTCTCTCTCTCTCTCTCTCTCTCACTCTCTCTCTCCCTGCTGGCGCTGGCTCAGTGCCTGGGGCCAGCGCAAGAGGGTCCGGTTGAGATGACCGCAGTGCGATGAGTTGACCAGCTTCCCCCCCCCACCCCCAATGCAGCTTTCTTCCTCTTCTCCTTCCTTTTTCATATTGGGTCATCATGTGACTCGGGTCATGTGACCCGTTGGGCGCAGCCCTTTCGAGTGGCGGCTCCGGCCTCTTCATGCGGTGGGAAAACATTCCGACAGCTGGCCTTTCGAGGTTCCAGAAAACATCTGCAACGTCCGCCACTGGTGAGAAGCCTCCCTCCTGCCGCTCCGGAACGCAGCCTCAGGATCATTCAGCGATGGTGGATCTGAAATCATCTCTCTCTCCAATCATTATTTAATTTCTACACAGCAGGTGTCAATCTGGTGCCCTGATAAATTCTGATGCATGCTTTTTTGAGGATGACAACTTTGTTTGCACATATGTCTATGTGTGTGTGTGTGTGTGTGTGTGTGTGTGTGTGTGTGTGTGTGTGTGTGTGTGTGTGTGTGTGTGTGTGTGTGTGTATGTGTGTGTGTGTGTGTGTGTGTGTGTGTTTGAGTCTAAACACACACACACACGTATATATGTGTGTGTGTGTGTGTGTGTGTGTGTGTGTGTGTGTGTGTGTGTGTGTGTGTGTGTGTGTGTGTGTGTGTGTGTGTGAGTGTGTGTTTGTGTGTGTGTGTGTGTGTGTGTGTGTGTGTGTGTGTGTGTGAGTGTGTGTGTGTGTGTGTGTGTGTGTGTGTGTGTGTGTGCGTGTGTTTGCGTGTATATGTATATGAGTTTGTCTGTGTGTGTATATATGAGTGCATGTGCATGTGTGTATGTGTAGTCCATAGCCCTTGACATATTGTTAATTTGAAGAACGTTTGAAGAATGATGCAAAGTCGTAGTTCGAGACCCTGCAGTGAAGACCCTTCAGTATAAATGCTATTTGTCCGCTCATTTGTATATTATGTTTGTTTACCCTTATCATGAAGCAGCTCTGATGGTGTTTTTTGTGCATGCGTGCGCGCGTGTGTGTGTGTGTGTGTGTGTGTGTGTGTGTGTGTGTGTGTGTGTGTGTGTGTGTGTGTGTGTGTGTGTGTGTGTGTGTGTATGTGCATGTGCATGTGTGTGTGTACTCCATAGCCTTTGACATATTGTTAATTTGAAGAATGTTTGAAGTATGATGCAACATCAGCTGCTCTCACTTAGCTTTGAGCTGCTATTCTTCGAGCAGTCCCCTCTGCTCTCACATTACCACAGAACATGGTTGTGCTTGTGTGTTTGCGCGTGTGAATGTGTGTGTCTGTGTTTGTGTGTGTGTGTGTGTGTGTGTGTGTGTGTGTGTGTGTGTGTGTGTGTGTGTGTGTGTGTGTGTGTGTGTGTGTGTGTGTGTGTGTGTGTGTGTGTGTGTGTGTGTGTTTGTATGAGGGTGTTTGCATGGCGAAAACGTGTTGGATCCATCAGACACCTTTTCATTTCTGACTAATGTGTGGAAGTGCATGAGCCAGTCAGCCTAACCTCACTGATAGATATTTATGCACACTGTTGTTTATGCGGGCAAATATAAACCAGAGGAAACCTGTGTTGGATAATACAATGAGATGATTCCAAATCTAAACAATGAAGTCTAAAGGATGAAATCTTTGTATTTTGGGAAGTTTATATTCAGTTAGCCCACACTGTAGAGGCGTAGTCTGCAGTTGGAGGCTGTTTTGAATATTCAGCGGTTGAGTAATGCCGGCGATTCCTCTGTAGTAACACACCCGTCCTGACGGTATTATGAAGAAGAGGCATGAATTAAGTTAAACACTGTTTTCACAGATTTCCCCAAACTTCCACCTATTGTTTATAGTCGTCATTTATGTTTTTGTCTTTTGACTCGAGAAGTACGGTGTTTGAGTGTTGTTCACCTCAACCCAGGGAAGAATGTATGACGCAAAAATGTATTGAATCATTAACTATCAATTATCAATTATCATTAACAAATCCCCCCGAAAATGTTCCAAGTGCTTGTGATAAAGCCACATCCCAGCTTGCATTAGGGGGCCTCCCAACGTGTGTTGGAGGGTTGGTAGGGAGTTCTCCTCCCCGGCGGGCAAACTCTCCCTCTAACCTTTACGTCACCCGTGATTCACAACAGCCATCACTTCCTCCTCTTCACCCTCTCTTCCCTCCTTTATTATTCTTCTTTCATTCATATTATTTCCTTCAGTTCCACATATTCTTTTGTTCGTCTGGCCCCGGGCTTTCGCCACCTAAACCTCCATCCTCCTCCTTTCAATTTGCCTGCCCGACACTGCCAGGGGAAGCCTGATCTGTCGCTAGCTTTTGCTGCCACGATCACGATCGTTTTCAGTGAAGCCGGCTTGCATGGTAACCAGAGATGTTGGAAGCTGATAGACCGGTCAGTCACCACTTACTGTAACCAGCGACCGTTACACTTAAAGAGAGAGTCTTAAAGAGACTCTCTATTTATAATATATGAGGATCATCCAAAAATCATGAACATATAAATCCTTCACATTGTATCATTGATTACGTAAACAAATATAATAGTGTACGTCTATAAAAAAGTGTCCGAGCTGTGGCGTCCATACGACATGGCCACACAGTCTGTACTCACTTGTATTACAATGTGGCCTCCTGTGTGACCTCTCACCCACATGGGACGTCCCGCTGTGGCGGCCGCCCCGACGGCCTTCGTCTTTCAACTGGTGCGGCGGCGTGGGGCTCCTGGTCCCCGCGGCACGGAGGGCCCGGCGGGGCCGGCGGCCGCGGGCGGATGAAAGCGCTCCATTATGAGAAGAGGAAGTGGCGTACATGTTGAGTTTGTTTAACATGGGGGCCTAATGGGTTCCCTGCTTATGCATGTGCATGTGTTGAACTTCCGCACCCCCCCCCCCCCATACACACACACACGCCCTCATCTCAACCACTGCTGGACACTGGCAGAGCACACACACACACACACACACACACACACACACACACACACACACGCATAAATACACACACATGCTCACACACACACACACACACACACACACACACACACACACACACACACACACGCACACACACACACTCTCATGCTTGACCAGGCATACGAACCACCACCACTCGGTTCAGCTGACGTGGGCACGCAAGCACAATCGAAGGATGTTTGTGTGTGTGTGTGTGGGAGTGTGTGTGTGTGTGTGTGTGTGTGTGTGTGTGTGTGTGTGTGTGTGTGTTTGTGTGTGTTGTTTTAGCCTCCACGCTGTGTGCGAGGTGGGTAGCGGTGGTGCGAGTGGGGTGGCAGAGGCCTTGCACATGTGGCAGGGCCGATGACTGATTGGGGCTGCGGTACAGAGCGAGGAGGCCGTGGCGCCCGGCGACGGGCCTTATCCGCACGAGGCAACACGCTCCACCCCCCATATGAGGGGTCACGCTCAGCCCCGGTCCGGAGGGGCCCGGGGTTCGGGGTGGATGGGCAGTCAAAGGAGGGGATGCCGGGGAAGGGGGACGGGTAAAAAGGTTGTGGAAATGAATAAAAGGGATTTGGCTACGGCACACTTGGACAGATCAAAGCGCTGGCCTGCGCGACGAGCAGGGAAACGCAGACGTGGGGCTCGGTATGCGCTGAGAGTTGTTTTGAATAAACAAGGCAGAACGTCGACGACTGGACGGATTCTACACATTCTATTTCTTCTGCCTTTGGCGCATCGGAGGGGATATCATAACATGAGAGGGACGACATCAATGGGAAGTCAGAGTGGGTCAGGACGTGGAATGTGCCCGAGCCAATCAGACGCCTCAGTATCAGTCGGAGAGCCAATCAGGTCACGACAGTGCAGGAGCCCCTGGAGAGCGTTGAACTCAATACAAGCTGAACGCTTCGGAAGACATTTTGAACTTTTTATTCCAGGAGATATGTCCCATTTCTCTTTTTATTATTCTCTCTGCCAGTTGTGTTTTGCCAAAATTCTGCAGCCCCGCTGAAATAGTTATCTTTTATACATCTCTTCCTCTTCTCTCTTTCCTCTCCCTGTCTCTCATTATCCCTTTCTCTCCCTCTCTCTCCTTCTCTCTCCCTTTTCCATCCCTTCTCTCCCAGTCTCCGCCTTTGCGAGCGCTGTTTGGTTAGACAGAGTCATATAACATGGTGGCAGTCTTCACATGTGCCTGGGTGACGAGGCTGATGACGGTTATTTACATTAAAGCGCCCCAAACGCACGAGGTACCCGGCCTCCCATCTCGGCCATGGTCATATTAAGTGAAATCTCTCTTTCTCTCTCTCTCTCTCTCTCTCTCTCTCTCTCTCTCTCTCTCTCTCTGTTACTCTCTCTTTCTCTCCCTCACTCTCTCGCTCTCTCTCTCTCTCTCTCTCTCTCCCTCTCTCTCTCTCTCTCTCTCTCTCTCTCTCTCTGTTACTCTCTCTCTCTCGCTCTCTCTTACTATATCTCTCTATCAGTCTCTCGTTCTTCTCGTTCTTACACTGTTCCGCCCTCACACTTAGGCTCTCTCGACCCTGTTGTTTAACACTCTTGACTTCCATGGAGCGCACGTCACTCTTCCTCAGACTGGAGAGGTTTAAAGTTTGATCGTCTGGTCTTCCCCCTTTCACCACTTTCAAAGTCTGACCAAATTTTTTCTTCTTCTCTATTTTGTTCTCTGGGGATGCCTGTAATAATATCATCAAATACTCGACATAACAGCTCGGTTTGGAACCCAGGAAGCAATCCGGTGTTGGTGTTGATGCTGTGTTATGGATTGTTATTGGGAAATCAGTAGATATAAGGCTTAAGAGCAATTGCATGGCATAGTTTATAATTTATTTAATTGGATGTTATTTTGTACCATGTCCAATACATATACCAATAAAGGCATAGACTCTTTTGCAATGAAATGAGGATGAACACAAAATACGAAGAAAACAGACGATATATTAGGGTTGCCCTGCAGATGAGCAAGTGCTGAATATCCTGGCCGCTGTTTGCTAAACAGATAAGACCTGACATCTGTTTTATCTGGGATGTTGTCAGCCAAATACAAATAGATACAATTCTTGTACCCAAAATTTGCTGCCTTGGTGCAGGAGAGTTTGAACCAGACCTATGTGTCTGATGAATTTCTCCTTCTCTCTGGCTTTTTATCAAGTCTCTCACACTCACACACATTCATGCTCTCTCGCACACACACACACACACACACAACCACAGAAAGTCACCGGGGCAAGCACATGCGCACTCTCTCTCACACTCATGCTCTCTCTCACACACACACACACACACACACACACAAACCCCGAAACACACACACACACACACACACACACACACACACACACACACACACACACACACACACACACACACACACACACACACACACACACACACACACACACACACACACACACACACACACACAGGCATCGGGGCACACACACACACGCACGCTCTCTCACACACCAAACACACACACATACACA
>NC_044063.1:26094197-26096697 GCF_902167405.1 Gadus morhua
GTTACATCTTACAATTTGCTGTAAAGACTTCACGGAACTGTCATAATATTGGTGTTATATCTGTCAAAACATGCAATGGCATATTATGCCTGCGGCAAATCACAAAACAGGACTCCTCCTGATGTTCACTCTCTCCGCTTGCTTGCCGTGAGGAAGGTGTGTGAGTTGCCTGCACTAATACCAGATCCTCAGCTAGAGTAAACAGAGGCTGCCCGTGTTATGCTTTGCCACATTTTGTTTTGTGTTTTTAGTGGAAGGCTTTACACAAACAGAAAGAGGGCCATTTATTTGTTTAAAAGATGACTATGATAGGCTCAATTAAAAACTATTTTTGAGAAATAGCTTTACACATTGGAGATTTATTGAAATGAATGGAAAATAGAAAAATACATTCATAACTTATCAATGTATTTTACATGCGAAAATATAATAAATAATAACAAATTACCTGAATTAAAAATAATGTAAAATTAATAAAGAATGTAAGTTCAGTATTAGGGCAATTTCCCAACCCCTACATCAAATTAACTACAGTATGGTCACTTAGCAAGTGTGTGAATGAAGTCTACAGGGACAAAGTCAAGGTCAGGTTAACAGTAATAGGCCTCTTGAAATCAAGGGAAACCAGCTCCCGGAAAAATAAAATCAAATTGAGGTAAATGATCCTGTGGGCACATGCTAGGGGTCCCACTTCATCCTGAACCGAAGGTTAAACTGATCTTCACTTGACTACACTTGGCGTCAAACTGGGACGATTTTATTTTTTGTCCGTTGAGAGATAGTGAAATCAACACCAAGGTCTTTCCCCCCTTAAGGCTGCAGGGGACTGCTGAAGGTCTCAGTGAGGTGTGGGGGAGGGGGGGGGGGGGGGGTTCTGATCTTATGTCTAGGCACACACCGGTCTCACCGGCTGCGATGGCCTTCACTCGGGGCGGGATGTTTAACCTCAATACGACACGAACAATGACTTGGGAAAATATATGTGTCCTTTAAGACGGGTCTAGTGGTTGGCAGAGCTGAGACACTGGGTCGGGCCCGCTAGTCAGACACGGTACACCACGAAGGCCTCGCTGACGGCATGGAAGAAGATCACGTGTAAAGGTACGAAGAAATGTCCAACAAAAAAACATACAAAAAAATGCAGAAAGAAGAAATAAGTTAGTGAAGCGTTTGGCTATGTTTCCTGCAACAGGATACGCGGTGTGACACCACTCTCTGGCTGCCGGCTCACAGCCATTGTTACAGGTGCTGTGGGGACATGGCTGAAAACAGTTATAAATGTCTGCCGCATTGTCCGTATTTGGTGAACCTGAAAGCCCCCCAGGCAGCTGTGTCGGGTGATCTGATGTGGAGGCTCTGTGGAGCTCTTTTCCGTCTACTCCTTCTTCAAAAGAGAGCTTAGAGTGGTCTGAATTTCTCCCAAAAGGTATTTCGCCTCTGTGAGTCTGAACCAGCCTGTAAGACAGACGTTCCGTGTCACTGCCGCTTTTGATACCCCCAACGTATTCGACCTTACAAGTTCATCCATCGGCCCCCCTTCACAGGAATGTTTGGATCTGTGTGTGCATGGGCAGGTGTGTGTGTGTGTGTGTGTGTGTGTGTGTGTGTGTGTGTGTGTGTGTGTGTGTGTGTGTGTGTGTGTGTGCGTGCGTGCGTGCGTGCGTGCGTGCGTGCGTGCGCGCGCGTGCGTGCGTGCGTGCGTGTGTGTGCGTGTGCGTGTGCGTGTGTGTACATTTCTACGTTGATTGTGGGTCGCACACTAAATGTGTATTACTATGTAATTATACAAATATAAAATGCTACTTTCATATAAAAAACGGTATTACATGTATTATGTGTGTATATGTATCCTATTATTTTATCCTACTGTTTTTTGACTCATGAGATGTACACTCGGTCACACTTAATATCACACGACAAAAATCAAGAATGATTTCAGAAATAAATAAAACAGGTGAGAGGTAGAATCTCCAGAGGTTTCCAAGTTAGCGTCCCGCCGGAGATCTACACGAGCCCAGGGTTGTTTCCACGTGGCCGTGCAAGGAAAGAACTCTCCTCTCCTCGACCCGGGATTGTAAACGGAGAGGGAGGGGGGGATGTGTCCAGGGGAAGAAAGCATTGACAAAAGAGAAGATTGACAAAGAGGAAAATAGTGGAAGGGTAAAGTAGAGGTTAGCTGTGAGGCAGATATAGGAAGGAGGAAGTTCATCCACCTGTGTCTGATTTACACCAGTCGGATATAATCTACGCCACCAGAGAGAGATACAACTCTCTTTTTTTCTCCATACTGATACGCTTAAATAGGCATACATAGCAGGAGGCCTGTTGTTGATATATCCGACTACAGAGCCGAGACAAAGGAGGTAATGGCAGGAGAGAGGCACGGCGCAGCACCGCCTCAACATCAGAGGAAGGTGAGAACTCATACAATCCCCCCCTCGGACAAAGGAAAAAAAACAGCCGCCCGCCGCCTTAAGTGAAAACGTAATTCTTCAATGGA
>NC_044063.1:26106697-26244197 GCF_902167405.1 Gadus morhua
CCGGGAAACCACACGATGAAAAATGAGTGTGTCTTTATTTGTGTGTGTGTGTGTGTGTGTGTGTGTGTGTGTGTGTGTGTGTGTGTGTGTGTGTGTGTGTGTGTGTGTGTGTGTGTGTGTGTGTGTGTGTGTGTGTGTGTGTGTGTGTGTTTGTAGGTTTGTCTTACAAAAGAGAATCCATAATGGTTTAAAATCAAAATGATCAATGTAAGAATAATGGGACTGGTGACTGCTCACTCTCATTCAGATCAGTTCATTCAGATTTCAAAACTCAAAAGCCCGTCCCTCCATCCCTCCGTCCAAAATGCATTTTCTCTCTCAGGGCTCCGGCGGACTCAAGAGAAAGCCAACGTCCAACTGGAAAACCACTCAGACATAGTCCTCATCTACCAGACGCACTCCATGTCTTCCAGAGCGATCAAATGGGGTAGAGAGTGTGCACAGAAACAAGGGAAATTAGCACGAAAGCGGGGAAAATAACCCAGACAAGGACGGCCACGGAGGCAGCGAACAGACAAGGCTTGTTGGGCTGAAGGGCCACATTGACAGGTAAAACATCCGCCCTGCCCGCTGTCCCTCCTCTTTGAGGGTCCTGCACACGGACCACCGAGGCTGGCTGAACTCCATCTCACCCCCAAGCCAACCTGCCACGTAGATCCGTATGTTCACGCGGTTCTGCCCCATTACTGCTCCGACTGTTCTCACCACTGTACAGGGTCACAGCGGTGTTCAGTAGACATTTCTCAGATCAGCAGACAACCCAACCTCCTCTGTCCTTATCTGTATGGGAATACATGCTCATTAGATGCACCATTATAGCCACTGATTTTCAAACATGACATGCAGAAGTGTTTGGTGTGTGTGTGTGTGTGTGTGTGTGTGTGTGTGTGTGTGTGTGTGTGTGTGTGTGTGTGTGTGTGTGTGTGTGTGTGTGTGTGTGTGTGTGTGTGTGTGTGTGTGTGTGTGTGTGTGTGTGTGTGAGTTTGTGCGTGTGTGTGTGTGTGTGTGTTTAGGTGTGTGTCTGTGTGCTTGTGTTTGTGTGTGTGTGTGGGCTTGTGCTTGTGTGTGTGTGTGTGTGTGTGTGTGTGTGTGTGTGTGTGTGTGTGTGTGTGTGTGTGTGTGTGTGTGTGTGTGTGTGTGTGTGTGTGTGTGTGTGTGTGTGTGTGTGTGGGTGTGTGTGTGTCTGTGTGTCTGTGCGTCTGTGTGTCTGTGTGGGTGTGGGTGTGTTTGTGAGGGACGTGGGTGGGCGTGGGGTTGTGGGGGAGGAGAAGGGTGGGCGGTTGCAAGGCGGGGAGGTGAGGTGGGTGCAGTAGCAGGCGTTGTGAACGTTCTCCTCCTGATGGCCCGGCGCTTTGATCTGTCTTCACGGTGTCAGCTGGCGGCCATGTTTGTTTGCCCAGCGAGGTGGGCTACCTGTGTAATTACCCCTAACGAGGTGACTTGTTTTGATTCGGCCTGACATGTGATCCTGGCAGAGATAAAGCGGGGGTGGACAACACGCTGGAGTGCAGAGGCTGCGTCCGGGCCGTACGGTTCAGGATGTTTATCAGGGCTGTGCTAGCTTTTGGTTAGCTTGTAAAGCTAGTTCATAACAGGTTTGCTGTGGATTAGTTTTTAACCAGAAAGTGAATTTCTGTTTGTTAGTTACTGTTTGTAATAAACAGCCATGTAGACGTAGAAAATACGTACATGAAGATCAAACTACACTAGTATGCTCATTCAAAAAGATTCTTGCTGAAACACGAAAGCACACATGCCCGAAGCACACACGAGATCACACACACAAACACATATATAGAAACGTGGACAGACACACACACACACACACATTTAGCGAGGCAGCTAACTCTTACACACATACAGTGGTGTTCCTGTGACTCATTGGAGGTCTGGCTGGGGTTGAAGGGAAGCTGAGGGCGGGGGCTGTAGGTAGGAGCTGCAGCCTCCGCTCACTCTGACGCTCCGAGGCGAGCGAGGAGACAATGTGGCGCTCCTCTCGCCTCGGCCCACAAACTCACCTTTCATTCCTCTCTTCCTGCTCTCTCGCTCACCCCCTTATTTGCTTTTTCATTTCCCCTATGGCTTCACTTCCCCTTTCTTTATAGATGCTTCTCGGATTCATTTTTGGATCTCGTTATGTTTTTGCTATGAAATGTGTTCTTTATGAAAGTGTATAGATGGTAAAAAGATTGTAGGTGTCAGACATCAACATGATGCAGCTTTTTTTTTTGCAGCCTTGCACTGACATACAGGCACACACACACAAACACACGCACACACACACACACACACACACACACACAAACACACACTTATTTTACCAAAAAATAGAACACACATCCACATTCATCCATTCATGATGTGTGGCTATTTTAAAAAGAAAACCTGAAATGTTTCCACACACAAAGACACATACACATATGCATACACAAACATTGTCCTCATTGCACTTTCTATTTGTTAAATATAATTTGATATTGTGTTTATAAAAGTTGTTTGTGTGTGTGCGTGTGTTTGTGTACCTGTGTGTGTGTGTGAGAGTGAGTGTGTGTGTGTGTGTGTGTGTGTGTGTGTGTGTGTGTGTGTGTGTGTGTGTGTGTGTGTGTGTGTGTGTGTGTGTGTGTGTGTGTGTGTGTGTGTGTGTGTGTGTGTGTGTGTGTGTGTGTGCAAGCACGCTCTCAGAATTTGGACAATGATCCGGTAGAGGCAGGACAGGCTGAACAAGCTGAGGAAGTTTCTCTGCACAATAATATTGCTAATTGCCTGAAACCCTTATTTATCTTTGCTAAATTCCCGTTAATTTCCCACAAAAAAAGGAAAATTACAATCAACATGAGTTTTCTTTGATTGGAAATACTTCTTGATGTGTATTTCTATATCGTCACCCAGACCTACAATATACAACGTTTTAGTACTGCAGCAAATGCAGGTGAACCGAAAATGTGGAAGAAAAGTACTACAAAGCTATGATTTTCAGTTTTTATAATTTATAATTGCGTGTGTTTGTGTGTATGAGTGTGCTAGAGTTATGAATATATATATCTATAGAGGTTGTTGAAAGTATTTGTGTCCTTCCACGTTAATATATTTAATGCATAACAACAACATCTCTTCTTGTATTCTTGAGTTTAAGTTGTAACCTAACCTTACAACCTAACCCTAATTGAGATACTAAACAGTGTTTGAGACATATGGAGATGATATCGGAAAGAGGTCTGTGTGTGTGTGTGTGTGTGTGTGTGTGTGTGTGTGTGTGTGTGTGTGTGTGTGTGTGTGTGTGTGTGTGTGTGTGTGTGAGTGTGTGTGAGTGTGTGTGTGTGTGTGTGTGTGTGTGTGTGTGTGCGTGTTTAAATGTGTATGTGTGTGTGTTTGGTATGTTTGTGTGCATCCTTGCATCTGTGAATATGTGTGTGTGTGTGTGTGTGTGTGTGTGTGTTTTTTTTCTGTGTGTGCATCCATGTGCATCTGTCCATGTGTGTGTGTGTGTGTGTGTGTGTGTGTGTGTGTGTGTGTGTGTGTGTGTGTGTGTGTGTGTGTGTGTGTGTGTGTGCGTGCGCGTGTCGGTGCGTGTCTGTGTGTGGATTAAGGGGTGTGTGGGGGGAGGGCTGGCAGGATCTTGAAGCGTCCATGTTTATTTGCTTCTCTCTTCTTTTTCCTCTCTCTGGGCGGGGCAACGAGAGCCATGTTTAAAGAACGACATGAGGGCTGTGGGCACATCCTTCCTCCTGCTCCTGCTGCTCCTGCTCCCCCTCCTCCTCCTCCTCATCCTCCTCCTCCTCCTCCTCTTCATCCCTTCCCTCTATACCCCCCCCCCCCCTCCCAATTCATCCCCATGCAGCCCCCCCCCCCCGTCTCCCCTCCGCATTCCGACCACACAAGCCTCATCTGAAGGGTCCCTGTCGATGTTCCTCTCATCAAGGTTTCCACGGGGAGGGGATGGCACTATCTCCCTGCATGTGTGAAGCCATGCAGGCTCACTTATAGATGCAAATGATCTAAAGAGAAGAACTGACGGAGTAAGATCACACAATAAGAGCCCAGAACAGGCTCCCGTCCCACATCCCTCAGGCCTCCGGGGCGTTCGTCAGCTGAACCTGAGGATCCCAAACCCCCATCAACGACACCTTCCCATGTACACTCACCTATTTTTGGTTCACACTAATTATGGTGAACCACGCGTGCACAGACATGCACATGGATACCGCTCCGGATGCAGTTGAACACAGAGCCACTGATGGGGTTTTTAGTCTGTAGTGACGTGATCGAGGAGAGAACATGGGAAGCGGTGGAATCGTCGCAAATAACAATCAATGTGTGTAAAATATAACTGGTTCGCCATTATACTCCCTTCTTTAACAGGAGCCGTCCCGCATTCTGCTGCAGAAAACACTTTGTATTATTTTTGTATTGAACACTTTTTGCTTTGGTAAAATGTACATTTTGCCCTTTTTGTCTTTTCTAAATTCCTTATTGAACATACATTTCCAGAACAGTGAAATTGCCTAATTTTGATTTATTTTATTTTATTTTCCAATGATTTGCATTTCTGATGATGTGATGCAATAGCAGCACAATAGGATTTTGGATAACGAAAATATTAACGATTAACAATATTATGGGACTATTACTATTGATATATGTAGCATAATATTATATGTATCAATATATTAGTTGGTCCTAAAATAATTTATATTATTGACTTTCTTATTATCATAATAACTATCCTTCTCATTATCTTTGTATTATTTGATGGTGGTGATGATGACGGTAACGCAGTATAAAAAAGGCCGCATTGTTAGCCACGAATTTTTCCGTTCTATGTGCGTTTTTGTTTGAGTCCCATCAGCCCGCCTGTCCTTTACCGGGTGGGTTCGCCCCGGCGCGCGGTCACGGGGCTGACCCGGCGGATCCGTCCAGCGCATTCCTCCTCCCCTATGATAAACATCCTTGCTTCAGAGCCAGGGCAGGATGTGCACGAGGACAGGAATTTCACTCTTTTTAAGTGCATATAAATGCGATCTTCTTTTATATTGGGGCTTATGGGATGCAACACACTCACACACACACACACACACACACACACACACACACACACACACACACACACACACACACACACACACACACACACACACACACACACACAAACACACACACACACACACACACACACACACACACACACACACACACACACACACACACACACACACACACACACACACACACAAACACACAAACACAAACATGTGTTAAGCACACGCACAAGTGTCAGCTGAAATTATATGGAACAAATAGGCCTAACAATAATTAATACATCATAGTCATGCTAAATAGATTAAGACATTGGTAATGTTCAATTGTTCAAATAGGGTGTTCCTGCGTTTTCCTTCTCATTATTGTCTCGTGATGGTTGAGGATAAGTCCAGAATAGTAAGTCTGTTTGTTTTGGAATTAAACAAAGTCGCTTCTCCTCATAAAGCCGCACTCAGCTCCGCTCAGCTGCGGGCCGAAACTATTTCAGGGTGAATATACTGATGTCATGAAGAAAAGGAAATATGCATTGTCTCTCAGTCATTTTTTAAGTTATAATACAAAGTTGCTTTAGGATGTTTAATTCTATGGCCATGTTTTTTGCGTTTAATGTGCTTACACATTTATACTGTTGTTTGTCTTATCTATTTTTATAGGCCGACAATTTATACAAACAATTCAAAGTGAAGTAATTGCAATTTAAACTGTTTGGGGTTTTTAGCACAACACTGTATCATCAGATATACAGTAAATAATCCGAACAGACCAGGCCTTCCATCAAATTAACATTCCTCAGCGCCTCAACACCCAATCAGCTCGGGTTACGCGGCTCCAGTGTTTGTAGATTCTTAACATGTTTATTTACGGCTTTGTTGTGACGTGACGCGCGTGCCCGCCGCAGCTTGTGAAGAGGCCTCGCGCAGGTGACGGAGTGGGACGTCCTGACGACTTGATTGGTCAAAGGGGGCTGGAGGAAAGTTTTACTAAATGTGACAGTAAATAGATCATTTAACAAAGGTAAGAGAATATTGTGTTTAATTTATTTCCAGTTTTTTGCATAGGCCTATTGATCATAGTATTGATATGTTTGAAAAGAAGACGCTTGACAGGTTGCAAGGCCCAGTATAAGGAGGGGGCTCAGCCTGAACTATAAACGGGAGCTTACCGTTATCGATTGTTATTGCCACGTCGATGGGCCATCTTTTCTAGTTTCAATTTTTTTTTTAATCTATACTCAAACGTTTTTTTTACTTCACAAATAAAATAGTGAATTATTTTAGACGTTTTGTATGTAGACCCTTAACTATACGCCAACATGAATTTACGAACAATATGTTGAACTGAACGAATAGGTCCGACAATAATCAAACTTGTCGAAAGTGAAATTCAAACAGAGATAAGAAATGGGACCGATGAGGGGGTTCAAAGGTTGGTTAGAGTTAAGTAGAGATAACCAATGTCCGCGATTCCTTTTCTGGTGGTGTTGGGCTGCGTATCCATGGCCTGCGGTTTTGGAGATCTACAGAAAATTAAGCGACCTCCAATTTTATGGAGCGAAAAATTAAAACAAAAATGTTCAGCATTTAGAGAAACAATATTCACTATTAGAAGTCCAAAGTTCACTCTTATTACCTGGTCTATGTCATTTTTGCAAAGCACATGCATGCTCCCACTAATACATGTTGGCATATGAGTCTGTTTGATTGATTATTTAAAGGGCAATACAAATATGAATGTAAATAAAGTTTAAACTATTTAATATTTCAAGCCAAGATAAATTATTAAGCCACTTATATGAAGAGAAGGGTCGAAATCAAACTTTAAAAAAAAAATGTATTTGTAATATGTAGTATTATTCCATACTGGGTTAGAAATATTTTGTTAAAACATTTTGCGATCCGTTAGATGGATATTTATGATCAGGCCAGGTTAGGTAAGGCTACATGGTTATTTCTAAAGCACCGGTTCGGTCAATTCTGCAGACCCAGAGACCAAGAGAGAGGGTCAAAAAGACCTGGAAAATAAAATAATAAGCCTGCTCTATTTTACTTAGGCTAAAATGTTATAAGAATTATAATTAGTCACATATATGCATCATCATTATAAAACTCTTAAAACGTTGTGTTTTTTTTTTATTTGTCTTAGATCAGTTTGAAAAAAATTCAGACAGGAACAACAAAATGACATTTAACCCTTACAACCGTGTGTACCGCCGTGGCTCGCTGGTTAATTGCACGTTGAGAGATGGCTGGCACTCATCTCAGCTCAGCTGTTCTCTAGCTGGCTGGGGCCTCTCTCTCCGGTGGGCCCCGGCTGGCCGCAGACTGGGGCCCGATGCCGGGCGATGACACACATGCAAATGCTGTCCCACCTGCACAGTCTCCCAGAGCGCGCTGCTCCCAGAGAAAGGCCGAGATCCTGCATGGGTGGCCGGCGAAATGTATACCGCCGCATACATCTCCCTTGCAATGAGGCCTAATTAAGCGGCGCTATCAATCCAGAATACCTTGGCGCTGCGCACATGCTGACGCTAGCACGGATAACGTTGATGTGCGGGCTATTGATGTGAGTCAGTACCGTCTGGTGACGCTCAGCTAAATTAGAATAAACATAATATGTTATATTATGCGAAAGTATTGCGTCACTTATCATATACCAAATCACTATAACGAAAATATAAAGCTACTGTTTCACATAAATAATTATAATGTTATTATTAAGTATTTGCAACTACTCTATTTGACCTGAAAATAGCCCTGTACAACATTACCTTCTGATAGATTTATTTTGAAATATTTTCTAAGTGTTTCCTTTCTTTCTTTCTTCCTTGCGTATAAGGTTTGTAGACCAATTTATTTAAGATAGTTCCACTGTGAATTAGGATAAGGCCCACGTTGGCTGTAGTGTCTCACTGCCATGCGGCGCGTATAGGACAGAACGCGTCTATTCCGTCTCACATTGAAAAATAAGACGCCGCTGTTGTTTTTTAATTATAGACAGAGAATGATTTCGGTGGTGCATTTCTCTCCATATCTTTAAAGGATCGTGTTATTTTCCATTCGGAGCCACCGACGGAGGCGGACCCCAAAAAGTACACAAATCACAATGCTCTACGTCGCAGTGTGGAAAGCTGCGCTGCGTAAACGCAGGCTGCGTGGAGCAGAAGGAAAGTGAAGAGGGATGGGCTAACTGAGGCACCAGACCACAACTCGGGTTGCGCCTCGATTACAAACCAGTTTGGACAAATCTGTTCGAGGGAGAAGAAAGTAGGTATATATCTAGCATCGATCCTCACAACTATTTCCACAAAACAGCAATTACGCAGCGCTGTTTTTCTGGTCATTTGAAGATATTTTTGGGGGAACTTCAAGGGCGCCTAGATGCGTCGGGACGAATAGCCATTGGTTTTACGCACTTGTGTTGCAAACACTATTGAAGTATTTTTTTTTCCAGCTTGTATATTTACTTGCTGGATTTGTTGTTGTTGCTTTGAAGTGCGCAATGATGGCTGCTTACCAAAACCCAGAAGATGACGCCATGACACTGATGGTCCACGACACCAACACGAGCAAAGAGAAAGAGCGGCCCAAAGAAGAACCGGTCCAGGAGAAGATCTCGGAGAAGACCGACCCGTCCCAGAAGCCCCCGTACTCCTACGTCGCTCTTATAGCCATGGCGATCCGGGAGAGCTCCGAGAAGCGACTCACCCTGTCCGGTATTTACCAGTACATCATCAGCAAGTTCCCTTTCTACGAGAAAAACAAGAAAGGTTGGCAAAACAGCATTCGGCACAATCTGAGCCTCAACGAGTGCTTCATCAAGGTCCCGCGGGAAGGCGGAGGCGAGAGAAAGGGGAACTATTGGACTCTCGATCCGGCGTGTGAGGACATGTTCGAGAAAGGAAACTACAGGAGGCGCCGGAGGATGAAGCGACCCTACAGACCTCCACCGACCCACTTCCAGCCCGGGAAATCTCTCTTCGGCGGGGATGGCTACGGCTACCTCTCGCCTCCCAAGTACCTCCAGTCCAGCTTCATGAACAACTCCTGGTCGCTGGGACAGCCCCCCACCCCCATGTCCTACACGTCGTGTCAGATGGCCAGCGGCAACGTGAGCCCCGTCAACGTCAAGGGGCTGTCCGCGCCCTCCTCCTACAACCCCTACTCCCGGGTGCAGAGCATGGCTCTTCCCGGCATGGTGAACTCTTACAACGGCATGAGCCACCACCACCACCACCACGCGCACTCCCACCACCCGCAGCAGCTGAGCCCGGCCGCCGCGGCGCCCCCTCCTCCCGTCCCCTCTAACAACGGAGCGGCGGCGGGCCTCCAGTTTGCCTGCTCCCGCCAGCCCGCCGAGCTGTCCATGATGCACTGTTCTTACTGGGAGCACGAGAGCAAACACTCGGCGTTACACACGAGGATTGATATTTAAATAACGTGCCACCAAAAGAATTGTCTCTGACGTGAGGAGTCTGGAAGAAAGGGACTGCAGAGATATCAACAAAAAATACAAAAGGAGAGTGTTTTTGTGGAGTGACATTTGTGACGAGCTCTTGGGTCCAATTTGACTGTGATCAACTAATGGGGGGGGGGGGGGGGGGGGGATATGCAGGAGTGGATGCTGAGAGTATTAAAATGGAGGTCGTGCAGAAGAGCCGCCGCCGCGAAACTTGAGGTAGCAGAACTTTTGGGAGCTATTTTACGTCCTTGTCCGTCCCCGTCCCGTCCCCGTCCCTGTCCCTGTCCCGTCCCCGTTCCCCGTTCGCCCGTCCCCCTTGGATTGAAAGACGTGCTGTGGCTTTATTGTAGTCTATATTGTGTTTTGAGACATTTGTCAAAAGCTATTCTTGAAGCATTTCCAGTCGTGTGTCGGCGGTGCGCGAAGCCTACCCGTGGGCCAGCCGCGGGCCTGAACGCACAGTGTCTCACTACCGGTGCCAAATGAGACATTCAAAATACGATTAGATGTAGGTCATCTCTAAACAATCACATGTGTTATTCTATCATGATTCTACTCAGGCTGTGTTGATACAACACACCGGGCTTAACCGGTGAGTGAAATCCTTTTTTATGTCAGTTTGGTGCCGTGTCTAAAATTAGGAAATGTGAAGATGACCTCGGACATACTAATTACGTACCAATTAGTAGGCTAACATTTCATTATCCGGTGCCAGGTTTGGTTTGTTTTTCTTTCTTTTTTTTATAAATGTAATTGTGTTGTCTCATCCACCTGGGACCATGTTTAATTCTAATTAGCACTTTCCCTCTTTTCTAGGTTTGTGAATTTCTTAATAAACGTGTATTTCTTAAAGTAATGCAATGATCATGACACAATTTGTTATTACCGATACAGACCATTTAGCTATTTGATAAACACAATTTACTTATAAAATGAACACTTAGACACAGTAATATAAGAATTAATAGGCCTACGTATCCCATTACAATATTAATGTATTAATATTTTAGGATCAATATGTTGATCCATTCAACATTCCATGCTCATCTAAAATAATATGCATTATATAATGTTATCTTTTGCTTTCGAGGAATTTTAATCCTACCAGTTTTAAACTCTCTCTCGCTCTCTCTTACTCGCTCACTCTCTCTCTCTCTCTTTCTCTATCGCTATATTTAGGCCTATATAATAATTATACATAATTAACTGCTAATCTAAACGTCGATGGATGTATCTGAGAGCTTGTTGGAAAACCAAATAGGGGATCCCTCAGGAGAGACAGAAGCTGGTCAAAATAAGGTCGCCTTGAGACACTATTAAATCGTTACACATTTGATTTATTGGAATTTAGGATGCGCCAAGGAAGAAATCAAATACAAAACCCTGCACCGGGTGAATATTTTAGCAATAATAATAATAGCCTATATTAATAATTGCATTAATAATCATTATAATATATTTTTTAATTAATAATACTTATAATACTGCTTATAATTATAATGCTAACATCTTCAAACCTCAAAATGATCTTGTCATCGAATTGAATAAAATTAAATATGCATTCTATTTATCTCCAACATTGTTCACCTTCCCATATTCGGCTGTTGTGATCGTCGTCTGGTAATGCCGGTTAACCTTTTGTGCATTAACTGATTCTGTAACTTTTGAACACGTTTTTATTGCACGAAGTAGGGCTTTTCCCTTACCTAGATGTGAACATTATGAACATTGCGACGAGGCTGCAATCTGTTCAATCCGTCCACGATACATGATGACCGTGTAATCCCCACACCGATGTGCTGCCTAAAGCCATCCCACACACACATCCACCCGTTAGATGAAGGCCTATTCTCACTTGACACGATTAATACATTTGAATCGGCCAGACACGAGGCCAGCTGTTCTGCCTTCTACACGAGAATATGGACGGCACACAGATGCAATGGTTTTGAAAAGGCTAAACATATTACGTTACCAAATGTGCATATAGATCCTAGTCCAATGACCGAAAATAGGTTAATATGTATCATTAAATATCAATAACTTGACATTGACTAGGCCTACCTTAATTCACTAAGTCATTGTGTGTAACAATCCGCCCTTTAAGCAACATGTTATTCCAGGCCTGAGAATTATTTCCATTGGTTTTATCAACATAGATTCACTCACAATATTACACAATATTCTACAAACAAATACGAATTTGTGGTTGAATATTGAAACGATACATAGGCTATATCTGATATTCCAGGCTACCTCTTGCGCTGTAATGCATCTCTCCAGCTCTTTATCGTTCAGATCAGGGTTATGGTTCCAACCCATCAGCATATATCCTACAGATGTCCCACATATGGACATCTAAAACAGACGATGTGTTTGTTATTTGCGGCGTTATGGGGCTCTAGCAGTTTATTTGACTAACTTGTGATAGAGCAGAGAGCCGCAGCTCTCCCTGCCCCGCGCAGCGCCTCCTCAGCTCACATCTTAATCCTCCGGAGCGGCGGGACGGGCCTGCAAGGGAGCGTGTATATTTTCTCTTTGCTTCCTAGCATTAATGTTTTGTAAACACGGAGGAGATAAGGGACCATTTGAAAGGCAAGTGTATTGTAAACACTATACTAAAAAATAATAAATAGAAATGATTTGCCAAAAAAAAAAGAAGGAAATATGATACATCCTAGTTACTCATCCGGGACATTAGACCTATATTGTGTCACAGGTAGGCCTACTACCTAATGCTTGATGCTCGGTGCATACAATTCAAAAAGTGTATATATTGCATCAGCGATACAGAAGCATCATATCAGGGAAAGTCTACCAACACAAAAGTGCATGTGTTGGTAGACCTACCTTTCGGGACATCTATTGAATCCCTAACTGTACAAGCATGTACGTATACGTACGCACGCACACGCACCCATACGCACGCACGCACAAACCATATGATTACACCGGAAAATGCTAGCGTGTGTCAGAGTTGGGGGCTCAGCGGGTGTGCATGTGAGCGCAGAGGTTAAGGTGAACGGTTCACGCGGTAAACAACTCGCGGGCGTACAGGATGTCGCGGAGGCCCGGGACACATTATGCACGTGCCTAGAGCGACATAAACAAAACATTTGTTTTTGAGGCAGCACAGGCTCCATAAAAATCTATAAATTACCTAAATCATATCCATAATTCCACCACATTTTGTATAACTACAGGTAGGTAAGAATTAAAATATGGCTCTACATTGGCCATTAAAATAATTATTAAATTGAACAGTGAATAGGTCTCCATCTTATTTGATTATTGATCCATCCTTACCATCTACGCAAAATATGATCATAGATCAATAATTAATTGATCAGGAGATATGAAGTTGCAGCAAATAAATGGTGAAGTGAGTTGGGGTGATTGCAATCACTAACCTCATATAATTTGAAGTTTATCTTTATTCATCAATTAATTGTAGGGTTTAGTATAGGTATTTTTCATAGTGCCTTTTCATGTTTCTTCTATGGCGCATATGGAGCAGTTGCATGCGCAAAAAATAGGGCAACGCTCTTGTTCTTTAAATGTTATACATAGACCCAATTGCGAATATCAACAGGTACTTAAATGAGCGTGCCAGACATCCATTACTTGTGTTGTAACTTCAGATTAATAATAAGCCTGCACGGTTCGTGTCTTTCGGCGTGGATATTGACGCACTGCGGGGTTTGTTACGCGCGTCTTTCAGTGGAGCGGTCCCCGAGCACCCGTGATCGGAAGCTCTCCTTTTGTTGCGCTCTGAAAGATGACAGAATATAATCAACACGATGAGCGAGGTCAGATCATTCTGAAAGAGCACGTTTAACCCCTCGCTCCTCCACCTACATCAGGCCTGCACGACGCGTTTTGCTCCCGAGCCAGCAGTTTATCTGTCTTCGCCTGAGTGCGTGTTACGCGTTCACCAGGTCGACCAGGTTTGTAGCGTTGCAGCATGTGGCACGAGATAGAGCCCAACGATGTGACCCGGCCGGTCGTGTCACACATAGGGTGACCGCGTTCCCAAATGCGCGAACACAATTGAATTCCAGGGATGCTTGAGAATGTTTGAGATGGGAGAGTAACTGTTTCCACGCAGAGCCTGCACGGATCAGCCCGGCCCCATTGAAAAGGAGAGAAGGGTCACCAGTGTTTGGTATTCACCAACTCAAAACAGGAAAATATGTAAAGATTTGATTCGCAGAAAATCCGGCAATTGTTCGAATTCGTGTGGGTTTTTTCCTCTTTTCGAGTGGAAGTTAATTCTGTCCCTCTTTGTCCCACACACACTTTCAATTGTTTCATTTTTTAACCCGGCCTTTGGTGGATCTCCAATCTACTCGACGTGGTACGTTGTCACATGACATTTCCTCTCAACACAGATGTCTATCTTAATTACAACTCGAGATGCAACCCTATACGTGGCAATAAATTATTCTTTAAAAAACCCACATAATAATTATTATGGTGTGTTTGGATACAGCAGCATTATTTATCAACACACGGATGCCTGCTATAAACTAGGCCAACTCGGGCCGAAATGGGGATAAAAATAGCTATGAATAACGTGTCTATAAATACGCAAGATGAGCATCAACTGTCTGTCCCTGCAGCTGCATCTCCTGACGACCTCCCTGTGCCCCCCGAGCAACAATGGGGGCCAAAGACTCCCAAATGTCAACGTGCGCCGGAGCCAAGTCATACAACATGACGCGACGCATGCCAGATCCAAACGTGCAAACTCCAATGTTTCCAATATACATGATTATTATATATATATATATATATATATATATATATATATATATATATATATATATATATATATATATATATATATATATATATATATATATATATATATATATATATATATATATATATATATCGTTTACATACATGTATAAAATTGGACATAGCCCTTTATCATGTTTAATGTTTTTTGAGGAACATATATTTGCATGTCGTTGATAAATGAGGCCTATATTCTGAACAGACCAGTTATTAAGGCTGACCTTTATCCCCGTGCACCCGCCCATCTCTGCAGGCAGCGGAACCGGGCAGCTTGTACTGTAAAGGGAAGTGTGATAAAGCGCTTCCCCCTCTTGCTTGGGAACTCTAAATTGCTTTGTCGGGTTTTAAATGGAAGCGCGTTTCCCATCATGACTTGATTGAGTCTATTTTTAAACCCTTTCCCCTGCTCATGTCCCCTCGAAAACAAATTGTGCTAGAGGATATGCCTAGAATACAGACGATAAAGGCTATTAACAATCACAATTATTGTAAAACGAAGATGAATTAATCTCGATATTCCAGAGTGTTTTGTTAAACTGCACGCCTGTTATATGGTTCTGGGCATCGAGCCATAACGTGGTTTATTTGTGACGTCATAGCCCGGGGAGTCATTAGGAAACATAATTTGGAGATCTTGACTCAAGTTAGGTACTCCAGCACTGTTGAGCGTAAACACGAATTTGAACAATAATGCCTAATTCGCTTCTAAACAAATGTAGGAAACAGACAGCGATGCATACATCACATTTTCTGACTTGCCTAACGAAGATTGGAGGCTTGGGTCTCTGAATGTACGTTCATCACTGTCCAACACATACGCAAATAAACAAGCAGGGACGATCTAATCATCTTTCGTTGCAATGAATATGTTTCCTTCAAGCAATTACATACCTCTTGGCAAAAGCTACCAATTAAGCAAATTATTATATTTTGATATCCATACTTATACGCCTACTCTTGAAGTTCCCTTTCAAGTCCCGTGTGCTTTTTATTACATGCTTATCATCCGTGATAAGATTATGCATAGTGAACGTTTGAATTGGTTAGGTTACATTTAATCGAATAAGAATCGAGGGGGGGGGGGGGGGGGGGGGGGTCTAATTGAACCATGCTGTATTTAGGGCCAGAGTGCACATGACGTTGACTCCGAGCACAGTTCTTTAGCAATGTTGTACACACTTAAATGGTCAAGAAGGTAAGACACTGAGAATGTCCATATATCACGACTCATTATTAATAGGCCTAAGTATTGCTGTGCCTCTTTGCTGCCTCCTTAAGGCACGGTAGTGTACCACTCAATTCTATCCAAAGTAAAAACAAAGAAACACCAATGAAGTCTTATTGGTGTCATATTTATCAATGAGGTTATGCGTGTGATAATAATTCGTGTTTTTTTTTATAAGTTTGTGTATAGGCAGTAAAAACATAAAATGGGACCGATTAACATGGAAAATGAAATGATAAGGAAAGGGTTTCTCTATTTGAAGAAAATGTCCAACATCACTGTTCATATCTCTAGCCCGTCTAGGCAGGAATTATCACAGGTGAATAATGTCATTAATTTCCTACTAATGTTTATTAACAGTGTAATAGATGCTTATTTTTAGATGCTGACTTATTATTTAGATCTGTGTGACTATATGTACATTCAAAGTGCCTGGTTAGATGTTTAACGTAGATGTGTCTATGGTGGTATGGTAATGATTTTTCAACGGACATTGCAACAAACTTGTAACGTAATGAGCAATTTTCTTCAATTGTTTTCGGTAGTTATCTTTCATTCCATATTGATGAGGTGTGGACGATATGGATGAATGGGTAGTTAGTTAGGGGTAGGCCTATAGAGAAAGTCATGGCCGATTGTATTACCCAAATCCCAAAGCGAAGCGTCTCATGACATTATGTGCATGAAGCATAGGTATGATGTCTTACCTCAGCTGACCACCAGGATGCAGCACAATCACACCGATGCAGCACTTTAACTCGTCGTGTGATATAATTCACGTGTTAACAATTTATGGTGTTCTCAATCTCCATTAGATGTTGGGTTAATAAACGGACAACGGGCCCATCAGATGTTAACATGTAGCCTATGCACCGCTTATCGGACCTTTATTCCGTAACATGGAATTATTATCCCAAAATAATTAAATTAGAAATAAACTGGAGAAATAAAGACTACGATAACTGCGTGCAATCAAATCAATCATCATTTGATTCGCACACAACTCAGTTAATTCATATCCTCCAATGTTTTTCTTATTCCAACCATATTCTCCCAAGTATTCTGTTTCCGGGTGAAATCACGACTCCCAAGAAGTTCTTCTTGTCAATTGACGAGACGCGACGGTGCAGCGCAGGCCGCTCCGCCGGAATGACGCAGCCCGGGAGGGAGTGAAAGAGGGAGGGAGAGGATGTGGAAGCAGAGAAGAGAGGGAGCAGCGGCGGTCTAGTGCTGTGGTGCACCTTCTGACGAACAGGAAGCGCCACGGCTCCGTGCTCCACCTGCGCGTTCGGTTTTTTACGTCTTGCGTGGAGGACTGGAAGACCGAGCGACAGACAGCCAGCCGGGCGAGGGGGATTCAGAGCGTCACGCCGTACTCTTTGACCGGAGAAACTCACTCTGGAAGAGAAGTGCACCGATAAGTCAGCCCTGCGTGTTGTTTTATCAGGTGGTTTGGTTCACCTATACTTCAAGTTTAAGCCGGAGAGGAACTCAAAGGTAAGCACCCCCCCCACACCCCCCCCCCCCAAAAAAACACACACACTCGAGTAGATGGTTTGGATCGAGTTGATCACGATGAGAGACAGAACACTGCCTACAACGCACTGACACTCTCGTCCACTATCGCTACATTCTTGCGTTTTGGTAGAAGCCTGTTTTAAAAAGCATTGATTCCCTCCGTTTCAAACGATCATGACGATCACTCTTACTTCCGTGACTACCGAGCTCTGAACTTTGACTTTGCTGTTGTGTTACAATCACGTCAACAATAGTATGGGGATTGTAAATAAGAAAATAACATCATCACGGGAAACGAGTGTCTTCTTGCTGAACCAACGCGATGCCTGCCCGGAGAGAGTCGGCGTGACACTGACAACCTGATCTGTTTCTTCTAGATCTACTTCTCCTAGATCTGTAGGGTGATGTGAAAGTTCAGAATAAACTAGGTGACATTTTGTGCGGCGTCAAGTGGCACTGTTGATTGTACCGTATTGGACCGTAATCTCAGCCCTGGTGTTTGAATACGATCAGTGCAGAACGTCTGTCTGTCAAACGAGGCTGAGTGACATGGTGGTGGGAGGTGGAGTAGCGCTTTGTTGATCAGAGAAATAGCCAAAAGGATGACTCCTTTTGAGCACCTTTTTGTCCGAGTTGGGACACATGGAGCATACATGATCTGCGATAGACTTTAACAGTATGCTTTTCGAAAACCACTTTAACTATAATGTCTGAGTTTCTCCCATGTCCTGTTCTTTTAGGGATATATACTGTAGGCTTCATGTGAAAGTACAATCAGTGTAGTCCGTTATGACTCCATAGAGAGAGAGAGAGAGAGAGAGAGAGAGAGAGAGAGAGAGAGAGAGGGAGAGAGAGAGACGCCAGGTAGTTCTGAGGTAAGAGAAAACTAGTGATAAGGATTGGTGACGTCATAACGTACACAGCAGCCAACAATGCAGCTATTTACTCCTTACCAGATTTAGTCCCAGAGAGAGCAGGCCTCTCCCAAAGGATGGACCATGAATGAAAAGTAAAAAAAAAAAGGGTTCTACAAAAAAACAGCAGTTGTGTAACGGGAGCTAAGAACCAATGACGTCCATGGTCTGTGTTTCACAAGATAATTAGTCAGCTGGGAAGTGGGCCACAATCTGGTCCTTGAGGCTCTGCTTGGATAGAATTAGTGTTTTCTATTTCATATAACTTTCTTTTAATTTGAGGATTTTTTTTATTATGCTAGGTCATGAGGGGGTAAGGTAATGAAACTAAATGGATCTATATCAACGCTGGCTGAGCCAATAGGCTGCTGAAATGGAGAGCAGTGATGTGTTGAAGTGAAGCTGTCTGACTGCCTGATGCGTTTAGAGTCTCACAATACTATGTTTACTTGTTGGGAAACCACCATAATATGTCTCCTTTAAGCTATAAGGATAATCATGAAGCTACATTTGCATGAGCCTTCTTTGTGTCAAAAATATCTGCCTGAAAGAAGACTGGGCAACAATCAAACTATACAGGTATGATGAAACACTGATTTTTTTTGTGAAACTGCATTACAGTGTGACTTTATTGCCTAACGTGGTGACCTTGAAACTAAATTAAAGACTATGCTACCCTTCGGTAAGGCTTCACTGCTGAAATTAATGCTCCACTTGATTGTATGATTGGTTTGTTTACACAGTGAGTGTCACACCTGCTTTGAGACTCATGCATGATTGACAACCCTGGCTAACGTCAGTGCCTCGTGGAGAGCAATTGAACCAAGACAACATACAGTAAAGCGATGTAGAACCGTCCCGTTGGTGACGAAAACATCCTAGCTAGCTTCCTTGATGTTCACAACATTAGGTAGGATATCCTTCCGATGTAGCATATCCTTCATTGATAGGATATCCCATTACTATGACAATCGGAGATACCGCAGCTGCATCACGCTATTCTGAAGTCACATGATGCCAGATTCAGATTACTGGGGCTCCATTTATGTAACCTGTACTTGGAGGCCAATACAGTCAGGAAATAAGTGTATCAAATAACTGCCTACCAAGTTCCTCTGGTTCAGGAAGAAGCCCTGATAAGCAGTACTTAAAATCGTTAAAAATAAGTGTAAAACAAGAGTATAGACAAGAAGTTTATGTATTTGGTTTGAGATAGATGAATTTAACATATGACATCTTAAGTTTGATTGGTTACAAGTATTCAGACTCCATAAGCATGTCATAACACATATTTTTTGTTATCATTACCGATACAAACCTTGCATTTATGCATTTTCCCATACTGATATAAGGAGGCCTGTGGCCCTCAAGTAAGGAGGGTTCCTCAGAAAGTAGACAAAGCCACGCTCAGGGGCCCGGGCCCCAGAAAGCCCAGTATAGCGCTGACTCAGCCAGCACTCACACTGTTCTTATTCTAACAATGTGTTGGTGAGCTCCAGCAGAATACCTCCTCTGTGCCGGGCACCTGCCCTGGCTGACACGAGCCACCTGAAAACTCTTTGTCCTTTGTCCTGGAGCTGATGTGCGATGAAACACCTGCACACACTTCACTCTTTTGTCATCCCACCTTTGCTCTGCTTGCTCTTAAAACGCTCTTTGTGGTCCCGCCCTTTCCCATCGCCTGAACCATGTGTCATATAACCCTTTTTGTATTTCCCTTCCCCTATTTTTGGTATCTTGTATGCAACACACACACACACACACACACACACACACACACACACACACACACACACACACACACACACACACACACACACACACACACACACACACACACACACACACACACACACACACACACACACACACTTCCTGCTGTCAAGCTTCTGAAGTAATCGCTCCTTTTCTATAGTTGTGTAATATCCTCTCCAGTGTGGGAGAAAGGTGTGTGCATGCGTGTGACCTTCTGTGCCTCCACATTTTAATCAGGCGATGCTGTATCCACCCGACACGTCCGCATGTTCCCATGTATAAGGCCAAGGAAGAACAACCAGGGACCAAGATCACAGTGATGCTTCTTCAGTTGACACTACATCGATACTCATGCTGAAAGAGAGCATGCTGTAAGGCATACTCCCACTCAAGAGATGGGAGCACCTAGCAGCCTGGCAGGCACCAACCTGCCAAAGAATGTGTGTGTATCCGTTTGTGTGAGAAAGAGTGAGAGGGAGGTAGGAAAGTTGGTATATACTCGGAAATACATCGGAAACAAGATGGAAAGATAAATTATTGAAAGGTGAACCGTGGTTACGTGTTGAACCTTAATGGTTGGTTACGAGCAGGTTACCATAAGACAACACATCGGGACGTGTAAAGACCTCTAACATGACTACACAATGACCACGACAACAATGGGTCACAACAATGGGTTTACCATGTCCACAATGATGTCATCAGGGGTTGCACCAGGTAATGCGTGCTACCTGAAAAGTTCTGTGTCAAACACAACAGAGGTCATGTGGCAAAGGTCACATTGTTGTCTCTTTGACTTGACCTCTCTTGGCTTCATGATTGGTGTCACCTCAGGCAAAGAGGGGGCATATTGTGTTGTTCCAAGCTGATGGGCAGTTTCATATTTTGTAGCATCGCTTAACAATGCTTCTCCTACTGATTACTTTTTATTTTTATAAAAAGTAAATGAAGAACACATTAACGTGATCACACTGCCCTGTAACCCCTGGGATGTGTCGTAGGTGTAGCTTCCCCGTGACAATACTCATTTTGGTCGAGCTATGTGTTGCTATATGTGCTATAAATTCTAGGAAGGAGGTGTGGCGTGATATCCACATGGTTACAACTAAGTTTACTTTTTGTTAAAGCTGTTTTTTAAGCTGGTACCAGCTTAAAAAAACCATGGCATTATACTACAAGGGTCCGAGAAGCCTAACCCTATCTCGGATGCGGCCATCGACATCATCAACATCAAATTTTGTGGAGCTCTGCCCAGACAGAGCTCCACAAAATTGGGCTCAAGATTTTGGGTTCATTGCCCCTTAATTATTGGTCTTACTCTCACCACATGCATACATGGGTGAGGGCCATTGCTTTGGCAGGTACCCATGGTTGTACTTTGTAATACCAGACCCAAAATACATCATGAGGTCGGACCAGACCTTTCAATGCTAAACTGTATTCAATTGGGAGTCCTGATGGTGGCAATTTTAGTGTGTGTGTGTGTGTGTGTGTGTGTGTGTGTGTGTGTGTGTGTGTGTGTGTGTGTGTGTGTGTGTGTGTGTGTGTGTGTGTGTGTGTGTGTGTGTGTGTGTGTGTGTGTGTGTGTGTGTGTGTGTGCACCAAGCTGAGATGGACCTTTGTTCAGCAAGAGAGTAACTGATTTACAGCATCCTGGGGAACTCTTGAGAATCGACACACAAATGATTGACAACCCCAGTCTCATAGCTGCTGGTGTGCCTAGAAAGTCAAAGCCCTCAACTGTTCACTGGGTAGGGCAACAGTTAAATAAAAAGCAACCGTCTAACCCTAAATTTGACTTTTCTTTTGGGCACACCGAAATGTGTGTGTCCAACTGGCCGTGTGCATTTCTCTCTGCGTCCCAGTGTGTTGTGTATTGTTCTGCGGGGCTGGGCCCACAGACAGACAGTGGTCTTTTGTTGATGAGAAGGCAAATGGTGACGCATGCTCTAATGTAATGGCCCCCCTCAGGGCCCAAGAAGTGCATGACATGAGCGTTTCCAAGCACATTCCTGACTCTGTCAACTTGTGTCTGTTTGTCTTGTCCTATTTCTCCTTCCTTTTTTTTTTTTAATCCTCTTTTTTTTGCTTTTCTAAATTGTATATTCAGCAAACCACATTATGGAGGTATTTTATAGGACTTTGAATGACTTGAATAAGTGGCCCCCTTCCTGCCCCGCATCCCCACGGCATCTCCACCCAACCTCCACCTTGTTTCAACACCAACTTCACAGCACATGGGCTCTGTCAAGTTTTACATTTAGGGTATGCAACATCTGCATATTTATGGCTTCTTTTCAGGCCCTCAGGGATTTTTAGCCATTGTCCGGTAGGAAGACAATGAAGTGTAGAAGCGGCCCCCTTCACCCACATACTGTCCCCAATGCGAACCCCGGGGGTCTTGTTTACGGCCCCTTGAAGAGGAGCAGCCTCAGGCCTAGTTGCCCTGCAGGAGGCCATCGGGTTATGCTGCTGTCTGATATGGGTCTGGAGATAATGGAGAATCTTGTAATATTCCTTATACAAATGCCATGAACTGTTTCCAACTGCTCCAATATAAATCACAATTTTATGTCTTGATATAAGAGGCCTTTACGTTTATCTTCATGTGGTTAATGATATTGACCCCACTCTACTAGATCTGGACGGTTTTCCTATCAGACAAGGTTGAAATTGCATTAGTGGCATGCCATGGTCTGTATGAAAAACCGCTGGATGCAAAGAAATTCCTTCGAGGTCCTTTAAGTCCCCCTCAGTACCGCGACCGAGGGCATGCTGGCCACAAAGGTGTGATTGTGTGTAGTCGGGAAGGAGGGACTGGGTGAGAGAGGGAAACACAGAGGCCCTGTTTACGTGAGTGTCTCGAATCTCTTTAAATCCCGATTTGAGAAACCGTTGTGGGTGAGATTGCGACTTCAGGAGGGAGTGTTCTCCGTCGGAGCAGAGGGAAACACTTGTAAGACACAGTCAGAGGACTGGAACCAAAACCATCTCCGGAGGTACATGGCACATTCGATCCAGATGACTGGCGATAGATTCTCGTCTAGACTTGCTGAAGCGTAGTCGGGTGTTGTCACGTGCTTGATGCTGGCCGTCCGCCAATATAAATCGGGGGGGGAAATCTTTTTTTAAATATATATATATATATTGTATATAATATATATATTATTAAAACTAGATTGATGTTTTAAGATCCACATGTTGTTCTTGTGTAAAAAGTAGAGAGAAAGAGGGAGGGAGGGAGAGAGGGGTCCAGCTTGAGTTGATAGGTGTTGTTGGCGGGCTGATGCAGCTCACAGTCAATTTAGGATCCTGCATTCCCTGCATTCCTCTGCAAGGGGCTGGGTGGATCAGAGGAAGTGTGTGTGTGTGTGTGTGTGTGTGTGTGTGTGTGTGTGTGTGTGTGTAGAGAGAGTGGGATGACAATACAGAGTTAGCAAGAGACAAACTTTCTCCCTGTTTTTATATGATGTGTTTGTTTTGCCATTGTATACGTGGTAAATACTAGACGACAGCTGTGTGTGTGTGTGTTGTTCTAGACATTCTGATAATCACATACATGAGCGCTCATGTAAATCTCCACCAGTATGTGCCCAAAGTCCCTGAGACATAAACAGCCATGCAAGGCCTAACTTGCGTCATGGGTACAATGTTGGCCTTGTCTCGATAGCCTCTTGGATTCAAGTGTTGTTTTAACTCCAGTCTCAGGTAATAAGGATCCAACGAGCAGATCCCCAGGTTCCTTGTGTGTGTGTACCACTGAAGCGAGTGATTTTGAACCACAGTTTCTGTACTAAACAAATAATGTCTGCCTTTATCACTGAATGCCTGTGGAAGTGATTGTGAAGCTGTACTCCAGAGTAGAGTGAATCATCTCCTACTGCATAGCCCCAAGCCATTCCTCCTCTATTAGTCGTTGTTGATGGCAAATATATGCTCCGGATGAGGTAGCCTAGCTCACCTTTTGACCTGGATAGCTAGTTGTTTTTCTATTGTGATGATGAGTAATACATTGAGATTGAGCAACACATTTGTTTTTTTGTGTCCTGTATTATCTGTGCTGGTTTTGTCTTAATTAGTTTTGCCTACCAGAATAACTTCAAAAGTATGAAATATGATAATCACACAACCATGTCCTTGTCACATTTTACAAGTTCCCAAAATGTCCACACACACACACACACACACACACACACACACACACACACACACACACACACCCCTCATTGGGTACCACCCAAGTAAACAAGATAGACTATCTTTACCAGTGGGAGAATACAGGAAGTGCACTTAAAGTGTGTGTGTGGGGCGTTTCATTTAAGAAAACCATGATGTCATGGATTGAGAAGGCTAACTGAAAGGTACCCAAAGCGCTTTACATAGTTAGTTATAGTACATGTGTTTGTAGGGGGTATGACACCTCATCCACCTAATAACTGTAGGCTTCCCGAGAAACTGCTCATGACCATAACATGTGACGCATGCAAACACACAGTCACACACACGTGTGTTATTTCTCTTCCTACATTTTGGCTATCTGGCTCTTCCTCTGCTTTCATGTTTATTTAATGTATGGCTCTGTTTACATCTCCGTGTCCGTAGTAGCTTCAGGGCTTCCCTTTTGAATCCGGGCCTGCAGGAGCGATGGAGAAGAGGGTGGATGGCATTAGCTGAGATTGATATACTGTGTAGTGTGTTAACTCTCAGGGACATGGCTGCTCCACCTGCCAAATTCTCAGCTCAGTGCACAACATGGCCCAACATTGAGCTCTGATAGGGTGGAATATCACTGTCCCTATTTCAAAGTCATTCCTTAATAACACACAGAATAGTTCAGTGTAATTGGGTGCACCTGTTAGTTGTTTTACTTCAAAATGCAGTTAAAATGGCGTTATTGTCAATGGCGAGTGTTCTTCGTGTTTTTTGTTTTGAGACATTTGTACCAGAGGGCGGTCAGGGATAGATGAGGCGTATAGCTTTGAGGTGAACGTTAAGTGGTGGCTGTGTGTGGTCATCGCGTCAGCGGCGCTCTCTGTTACGCCCGGAATTACTGACCAGTCAGCCATCTCCATGAATCCATTCAGGGATGGCGAGCATCTCCGATACTGGGAATAGAAAGTGTGTACTTCTCCTACCTTGGGTCTCATTCCCTCACGGCAGTCTGAGGATATTAAATAAATCAACTTAAAAATCCACACCCGTAGGTGAACTGAGAAATCTCCCCAGACTTAAGATGTGGATATTTGTAAAACGACGCAGATATAAGCTTTATTTAGAGTTACTTGCATACTTGTTACACTCTGCGGAGTTGTATTTCAAAATGACCTCAGGTCAAGCAGGGTTGCCAGCTTTAAAGCAGCGAGTGGAACAGAACATGGAATGTAAAGTGATAATGTAAAGTGGAAAGGGAAAGTGAAGGGAGGCATTACGGGAGATGGACCAGGCCTTATCGTGTTCAGTGCACTCTGTGCCATCTTTATCTCCACCGTCCGGTCCATATGGGGCCCTTATTAGGAGTTTAGGTTTTTAGAGGGAGTTGTTAGCGGCAGGGCAGAACCACACGCTCTCAAAGCATCATGAGCACTATCTACCCATTTCCCATTAATCTACCATGCATGCATATCTACGCTCGCATCATTAGCCGTACCTCTGAACCCAACTCCGGCTGGCGCCTTCTGAGTGGCTGCTGCTCCCACACACGCGTTATAATCAGGCACCCGTAACGCAGCTTGCCCACTGCACCGTCCGTCAACGGATGATGGAAGGCGTGGCTAACGGATGGGGGAGTAGTCTTTGCAGAGGCATCCGTCAGCCAATCAAATCGCTTCCCGCTAACAACAACAAAGCCGGGTTCTTCCTGCTTCTTCCTGCTTGTTGATATTGCGTTTTTGTCCTTGCAAGATGGATCCCGTTGTAGCAAGGAGGGTGTTATTTAGAATTGCAGTTGTTGCTGCTTTGGTCCACAGACGTGGAAAGCATGTGCATCGGTGTTGTTGGGCTCACCCCATTCTCCGGACACGAAACCAGAGAGGGGAGTATCACGAACTTGTGCAGGAGTTGTGTCTCGATGCTCTCTTATTTAGGCAGTATTTTCGGATGTCTCTGAAAGAAATTCCCCGCTGCCGGCCTGCTTTGACATATCCACGCGCTTTCCCGGGTCGTTTCACCAGGGTGATTTTCATTAGTCAGAGCCCCAATAGTGTCACAGTGCATACATTTGCATGCGCGTTCTGATTGGATGAAGGATCCGTCGCTGCCTGAAAAGTTGAAAAGTTTTCAACTTCTTGACGGAGCCGACGGATCCAACGGAGCGGATGGATCCATAATGCATTGCGGCTCCCCCCATTCAAAGTCAATGGGATCCGTCAACGAACGGTTGCAGTGTGCAAGTGGTGTTATGTCTTGTTCACACTACATGCGTCCGTCAATGGATGACCGAGGGCGTGTAGGGGACTAGTCTCTGTAGACGCATACTGCAGCCAAATCAAATAGCTTCCCGCTACAAAGCCAATGTGTGGATATAAATGCAAAAGATGACAGGTGTCTAAAAACAATCCTATCATGCAAAATGGATTCAGGAAACGTGTGGAGTTTATTTGCATAACCGCGTAATAACCGCATAATTTGCATAATAAGGCCGAGCATGCGTGATCTGATTGGATGACGGATCCATCGCTGCCTGCACATTTTTCCTGAAAATTGTTCAACTTTCTTGACGGAGCCGACGGATCCAACGGAACGGATGGATCCACAATGCATTGCGGCTCTGCCCCATTCAAAGTCCATGGGATCCGTCCTTCAACGGATGCAGACCGCAAGAGGGCTTAGTCTCGCACACCTGCCGTGTTATCGTTGTCTCCGCTAACCTGTGAAATCATTGTTCTCTCTCCCTCTCTCTCTCTCTCTCTCCCCCATCCCCAGATGCAGTCTCCCAGTAGCTCTCCAGATGCCCCCAGCAAGCATCCCACAAACAGGAAGTAGCGGCCTCCAGAAGATTGCAGGTAGGACTTTCTGCCGTGTGCGAGCAGTACAGGAATGCTGGGTGTTGGAGATGGGATAGCTAGACCAAATAAGCACAGGGGAGTTTGACTCGGGCGAGCTGGCACATTTCTGCCTTGATGTCAAAGTCTCCATGAAATTGTGATTGACGTCTTGACCTTAGTGGCTCATTTGCACAGCCATATTGTTTACCCTAGTAGGTATGCATTAGTGCCCGACCGATTTATCGGCCTGCCAATTTAATCGGCCGATTATAGCCTTTTTGAAAATAATCAGCATCGGCCAAAAAGACGCCGATTACAACCGATTATTATTATTATTATTTTTTTTTTTTTATAAATGTTATTGCGCTTAGTATCCTGCAGATTGCGCTCCTACTCGCCTTGCTAACTGAGAACTTTAGCTGGAGTAAAAAGAGGAGATTGAATTTTACCGTACCACAAAGCACGCTCGCTCAGGCAGCTGCGCGCTCACCTCACCAATGTACACAAGACGCGTTGTTTGAGCATGTTGTGCCTGTTTTTTTTTAGGTCCCAGGCCATGTTAATTTGTTATACTGTAGACTCTAACGGTGAGACCATACTGCTCAGCACGCACGTGTTAGTCACTGCTCACGAGCGCAGCACATTGGGAGTTAGTTATTTATTTTACATTTTACATTACACTCATTTTTGACTGTAAATGTATTCTAAAACACTCAAAGGTTCTGCATTCAATTCACATATTCGTCAAAAGTGTGTAAAGCATATTTAAGGTATCAAAAACTAAGTTTTATGTTGTTGTTTTTTTTTCTTTTTTTTTTTTTTTTTAATCGGCCGATTAAATCATAATCGTAATTTTTCTCTGAAAATAATCGGCATCGGCACTCAAAAATCAATATCGGTCGGGCCCTAGTATGCCTGCATGTTAGTCGGCCAAAATGCACAAATCAGTTATCTGATGTTAGAAACGTCCTCATTCTGGCTCTGGCAGGCCTGAGATCTTGAGCAATTCAAACGTGTTTTCATAACCTCCACATAAAACTCTCTCTGCGACGGGTTGCCACCCAGTCAACCAGCTATGCGGTCACTTTCACATCAGCCAATGAGATCCTGAAGAATCAAGTCACATTCCTCAAGGTGAAACTGGACTTGTACGTCATGTAACAGAATTGACGTGGAGTGAATGGAAGCTAGTCAGGGAGAACCTGAATGAATGATTTTAAGAGAAGCATATCTTTCAATTGAAACCCAACAACTGTCAGCCCTTTGGGTTGTGGATTAAATCGTGCCACTGAGCACAATGTTCTGTGTCTGGTTCCCCGGCACCTAATCGCTGCATCCGACGGCCAAACGAATGCTTCCAGCAGCACAGGTGCAGTTGTCACATCTATTGACATGGCAACGGCTGTCAACAAATACTGGGAGGCCGGTAATCACCAATAATGAACACGCATCGTACCACCAGCCCCCCATCTCTCTTTCTTTCTCGCTTCCCCTTCCTTCGCTTCAGTTAAATCTCACTGTCTCCCTCGCTGAATCTCTTGCTCATCCGCCTACTCCGATGTGGAAAATAGCCTGATCCAATTATCGCTGTCCGCAATGAGCCACCAGCACTTTCTTTACCATTTCCCTTTTTCTTCCGCTCTTTCTAGTTTCTTCCATTATCGTAAATCCAATACGGGAGATTTTTCAACGCTTTGTAATACTGGCGCACACTGAGCAGCAGCATCTACCCCATTTCCCGTTAATCATTCCTTGAAGGTTTCTGTTTTGTGCTGAAACTGGCTGAACGACAGCGGCGGTGTTGTAACCACTCACACAATCCTAGGAAGCCCTGCCCTTGGGTCTATTCTTTGACGGGTGTTCTCCAGAGTGCCAACGACCCACCCACCCTGCTACTAGTGCTGCATAGTACGGCTAGTTGGAACTGTGGGACAGGGGGGCATCACATCGCCATACACCCCCACGAGGTAGTGAACCTACGTGACACCCAGAAACGATGTCTTTTTAAACGTACGTTAGCTTTACACAATAGCTTGTTCTGGCTATAGCATGTTTTCTGTGCGTGAACTACAGCCCATTCTTAGCGGGGGAATGGGGGTGCTACAGCCTTGTCTTAGCGGGGGGACGGGGGGGGGTCTCCAGCCCAGTCTTAGCTGGGGGACGGGGGGGGCTTTCCAGCCCAGTCTTAAGGGGGGGGCAGGGGTGCTTCAGCCCAGTCTTAGCGGGGGACCGGGGTCTCCAGCAGGCAGCCGTGTGTGACGGTGAGCAGAGCACACAGCCAGTCAAGGGGACGGATAACAGGAGCGGAGGCGGACGCGAGCTTGTCATTTACCTGGCCAGGCTTCAGGTGTGTTCGTGTGTGTGTGTGTGTGTGTGTGTGTGTGTGTGTGTGTGTGTGTGTGTGTGTGTGTGTGTGTGTGTGTGTGTGTGTGTGTGTGTGTGTGTGTGTGTGTGTGTGTGTTTGGAGATTGTAAAGGCTGCGGTGGAGGGACTGAAGTGGAGGAACACTCAGCTGTGTGTGGGTGGGCTGTGTGTGCCTGTTTGGATGCCAACATGGCGCTACCCGGGGAGATGGGTTATTTCTCCTCCGTTTCTCTGTGTCTTTTTTGCCATTCCAAGAGGTAATGAGAGGCTGCCGAGGCATTCTGACAGCCGTGTGTTTTTATTTCCTAATTTAGCTTATTGAGGGTTTGTTTGCATCTATTTTGGAAGGACCAGGGCCGAGTTGTTCAGGAAGACGGTACTTAAATGGGGGCAGTGGATTCAAACTAAAATGCAAGCTATTGCATTTCATTCACCTTATTTGGGTTAAGAAAGGTAGGGCATGCATCCTAAATAAGAACAAGGCCTCAGTTAAAGAGATGAAACTCAATGTAAGCAGCTTATGAAGACTTTAGAGGTAGGATAGGTTCTGGTTAAAATAAGCATTTGTCTTGAAATGCAGTGCACCTGTTAGACTTTTGTTTTAGGCAGTTTGAATCCACTTTGTTTTGTTGTTTTGCCACAATCGTAAATGTATTTCCACCAAGTATTGTCAGACTTAGTGTTTTTTGGGTTATGTTTTCGAGACCTAGATAAGGGGTTTCAAAACAGCCAGCAGCCAAATGAGCCTGGATGACAAACTGACTGACTTAATTTCCTGTTTCACAGAGACAACAACAAAGGTCAGTAGTGTGTGTGTGTGTGTGTGTGTGTGTGTGTGTGTGTGTGTGTGTGTGTGTGTGTGTGTGTGTGTGTGTGTGTGTGTGTCTGCGCGCGCGCCCGCTTTGAATAATAATCCAGTGTAAAGGACTCAAAAATAGAAGATGCGTTTCATTGAAGAAGCGAGTGTCCGTAGCGACTCTGGATGAGTACTGTTGGGTTCAAGGGCCATCAAACATCGCAGGAATACAAATAACTGTGAGCTTTGTCATGCATTCATTTGATGATGGTTTTTCCTAGTAAACAGGGAGGAACAATGTGTATGTTTAACTAATGGGCTGGCTTGTCTCAGCGTGCCGACCGCGGTCATGTGTCTGTAAATGTTAAGTTGCCAGAGGGGATAATGTTCTGCCTGGAACTGTGGATCGCTCACTGAAATAGCCATACAATCCGTCATGTGACCGCCTTTTTAATGCCATAGATTGGCTGTGTGCGGCATGTAGGGTTGTGTGATTTTCTGAGGGAACAGTTTATCGTAGTTGTGTCAAATTTGGACGGCGTCCATATCGAAACCATTTCAAATTATTTAGCACTTAATTTTTCCATCTTTGAATTCTCTCACTGCCACGGATCGGGGGACGTGCTTACTCTACACCGCCGTCCTTGAGGCTAGAGAATTTGATCTGACGTCAGCCAATCAGTGGGATGGGCTTGGGCACGAGGCACAAGCCTTTGCTATTGAAGCCGCTAAAATGGCAGCTAGCGCTATCACCGTGAGTGAGCTAGTTAAAAACAATTGTAAAATGTCCACACGCATCATGCATTCAGCATGTTGTGCTGAATTGATGAATGATCTTTGCATACATTAAATTAATTTTTGCTTACTTAAAATATACTATTAACTGCCAGATCGAATTCCCTGTTTTTACCATTCTCCCAAAAAATCTAAGCCTTTATGGCTCTATGGATGAAATGTGAGAAAAGGTTTTTAAAGGGGACATATTATGAAAACAACACTTTTCCAGGGATTTTGGGTGTTGTTTTGGGTCTCTGGTGCTCCCACACTCATACAAACTTTAATTAAGTCTGTAAATAGTTTTTTGAGTGAGATATGCATTTCTTAAAGCACCCCGCCTACTGTGACCGAACGAGCTCGGCGCCCCCTCCTACGTAGGAAGGGGGCACATTTGAATATTACCACCCACTTCCCCATCCCCTCCAATCAGAGAACAGATACGATTTTGTGGACCAGCGGACGAGCGCTGGGCAGAGATGTTCGCGCATTTCACCAGCAGGGAGATTTCATACAAAAATAGTTGTCTAATTTGTCAGTTTACCATGTGACTGCCTGGCAGGGTGTCTGGCGGATCTGCCGGACTGCTGCCGACGCTCCCCCGCTGGAGCTGCCGGACTGCCGCTGAAGCCCTGGCGGCAGCCCGGCAGCTCCAGCGGGGGCAGCTCAGCTCCAGGAGTACAATCCCTTTCTCCTGCATGTCGCGGTTCAATATGGACTTCAGAGTCAAAGCCAAAGTTCCTTTCCCCCAATTCTTCTCAACCATGGCCGGGATAATTCCCACCACTAGTCTTTACTTGTTGTGGAAGTACCAGAGATGTCAGACGCAGTCTTTATGATGCATAATATCATCCGAGGCGCACATAGCTTTTGACCGTGGTATTAGATATTATATTATATAGTTAAGCAATAGATCACGCCAGGCTGTGGTATGTGCTCATTATACCACTGTTAAGGGGCGTTGTCCGGCCCCTACGCGCAGCGGAGGGCCGGCGACCCCCTTCACAGTGGTATAATGAGCACATGCCACTGACTGAAGTGATCTATTGCTTTTATACAACGGTTACTGTTATGGCGAAACGAAAGTCATAGACACACTACATTTAAAAAGAAACCAAGAAAGTCAAAGTAGCCGTTTTATTAAAGACTACCAAAAAGTAGTCCCTCCTGGCTGCCTTCAAAATGCACGACGGTCGCTATGCAACACACTTTAGCGTCCCTCCGGGAGAACGGTTGTACTATGGTTGTACCGGTTTCCACTTCAAGGCGCGGAGTGATACTTTCACAAAATGATCGGGCGTCATAGCAGTTATGTATACACTCATTAGACAACAGTTAGGAACCAATCAGATCGCTGGATTTAGGCCCCCCGTTGTATAAATACCTATATATAACATTATTTTTATTATATTATATGATATAGATATAGAGCTCCGGTAGTCTGCAAACGGCTACAATCACTTCTCCTCCATGCTGTGCTTCACCCTGACACCTTATTGGTCAACGGGCAACGGCTCATTTGCTTTAAAGCTACAGACACCAGAAACAGCACATTCTGAAGGGACTGAAACAGTGGGAAATAGCGGCAGGCAAGATTTTTTTTCCTAAAAGCTATTTCCAGCAAACAACTTCAAAAACATGTTTTCTGGAACTCATATACTATGTTTACTTGTTGGGAAAACACCATCATATTTCTACTTTAAATATTTTTTAAAAAGCAGTGCCTGCGGATTTCGTACTCCACGACCTTAAAGAGCAGGGAGGATTAGTACCGGTACATTTCCGTGAATTTGTAAAATTAAATGATGTCTCCCACTATGCCGACATAAATGCAGAATTAGAAAAAAATAAACATGAAATAAGATGCTGTTGCTGTTCTCAAGCAGGCAGGCTACGTGACGCAACCTCCCTGTGAGACTGCTTGTCAGAATCACAGCGTTTGACATAACTGACAAATATATAGTGCTGCTTTAATAATGCCATAGGGCTGCTTGATTATGGAAAAAATCATAATCCACCAAGTGGCAGAAGACGGTGAATCCACTCATGAGGCATTGGAGATGGATGGTATAGGATTAGGACCCTGGCACAAAATAGTTTATTGGTTTACGGTTGAACCGTAAACCATCATGTTTTGGAGAGCGGTTTGAACGCTTTTAAAAAGTTTATATTGTCCACCCCCCCTCAAGCCCAATGTTTTGCTGGTTTTCAATTGGCACTGTGTGTGTGTGTGTGTGTGTGTGTGTGTGTGTGTGTGTGTGTGTGTGTGTGTGTGTGTGTGTGTGTGTGTGTGTGTGTGTGTGTGTGTGTGTGTGTGTGTGTGTGTGTGTGTGTTTTGGGGACAGTCCCGTGTCCTTGACAAACGCAACCCTTGTATCAGCCTTGCCCCCGTTCACCCCTTCTGACCTCCTTCCCTCTCTCTCCTGCTGTCCTTTCTCTCTCTCTTGCTTTCTTTCTCCACCACTCAGTTTCCCTCTCTCTCTCACACATACACACAGAGACCGGCACTTGCTAAAAACAGAAGCGCATTGTGGACGCGGCCCACCCACCACAACCCATCGCTTTGCTTACTATCCTTCCCTGTTGCTTGTGTTCTCTTATGTGCTTTCATAACACCGCTGTGTGTCTTTATCTCTGCGCTCTCTTTCCTTCGCTCCTCCACTCTCTGCTGCTCTCTACCAGCACAACCTTTCCTCCTGAATCTTTTGTTGGGCTACAGTGTTGCTGTAAACCAACACTGTGTGTTTCTCGACCTCCGTCTCCGCATCGCTCCTTTCTCCTGTCTTCTCGCCTTCTTTCTCTCTCTGATCACCCCCTCCCTCATCCCCCTTCACACTGTCTGTCTGTCTGTCTGTCTGTCTGTCTGTCTGTCTGTCTGTCTGTCTGTCTGTCTGTCTGTCTGTCTGTCTGTCTGTCTGTCTGTCTGTCTGTCTGTCTGTCTGTCTGTCTGTCACTCCACACACACTCCACACTCACTCACACTCCACACTCACTCACACATCTGTTTGTCTTCTCTCTGAGTGTGTTAGGAAAATGTCACACAATCTCAGTCATACCCAAGGTCCTCTGGGCCAGGCAGCAGTGTGTGTTGTGAGTGCAGTGAGTGCAGTGTGCGCTTGTCCTTTTATCCTTCGCTCCCAAGTGTAAAATTATTGGGGATCAGCGAAACATCACACTTGCGCTATTGACTTGCACAAGTATGACACACACACACACACACACACACACACACACACACACACACACACACACACACACACACACAGTCACACACACAGTCACACACACAGTCACAGTCTAAGCAGTCCACGTAAATAAATTGAACTCAGACGCCCGTTATCCATGTGGCACAAGTTTGTCATAACTAAATGTCTATAATCACCCTGGCCAGACAATCGGCGCATGGTTCAACAGCTATGCATGCTTTATTTTTGGATTTCGCAAATTTATTTGGAGGAGCATTATAATAACTGTTGTCTTTGATGCAAATAAGAGAAGACGAAATGTACGGTATTGATACCAGATCGGAAATTGTGGTCCCACTCTGTGTAATATCCAGCCTTTTGCTACTTTTCTTTTAGCATTTATCTATTCATGAAAAGAAAGCTGATTTCCGGCGACACACCTAGCTGTTACATAAGCCAACGGGACGGATGCCGAGGCTCTAGACTCTCATCCTGTTGTATGCACATCCATCTCCCCCCCCCCCCCCCCCCATCCCCGGCCCGACCCTCCCCCCCCCCCCCCCCCTTCCATTTGCACCGCTTGTAAATATTGATCTGTCTCATATGACTCTATTGTTATCTCTCTCTCACACACACACACACACACACACACACACACACACACACACACACACACACACACACACACACACACACACACACACACACACACACACACACACAGGGAGGAAGGGATTTGTAAACATGTTTATTTGCCGAGTGTGTTTGCACACATTAACAATGTTTTACTCTCTGACCATTTTCACCCCCCAAACTCCACACGTGGGATAGCCCTCAGCGCGTGGGGCCCGGGGCCCCCGGCTCCCCCTAGCAGGTGCCATTGCGCCTGGCGGGGCTGGGTTGGTGTTGTATTACTGCGACTGGGCTGGGGGTACTTTCTTCAGCGCGCCTCGTTCCGGAGTCATTAGCTGACACTTCCTTTTTCCATCACTTATTTTAAGGTTGTGAAATGGAGACGCTGATGGCTGTTTAGTCATCCGTGTTTTCACGGCAAGGCGCGCTTCGAACGTTGGCCGTTCTCACACACACCCCAAGATGTTTCCCAGAAGGCACAGATTCAACCAAACAAACACTTCGAGACTGCATCTCAGCTGCTCAGAGTTCACCTAGACTCTGCAAAGCCCCTCTTGCTTATGTATGTTGTAGGTCCTGGCACTTAATGTACTCACTTATTGTATGTTGTGTAAGGGATAATGCCCAACGAGATGTCCATTATCAGGAATTAATGGACGACGCAGAGGCGTTAGAAGTTCTCCGCAAAGTCCATTAATTCCTGATAATGGACACCTCGACGGGCATATTCCCGCTTATACCATGGTCACTTGCCAAACAAAATAAATTAAGACCATTTGTTTATATTTTCATGCGTTTTACAATCCAAATATAACGTTTTTTATTTTTGAATATACTTTGCTGAGGGTTGGACAAATACCTGGAACAATCATTACCCTCCCGTAAGGTTCTTATGCAACGGAAACGTTGTTCACTCCTCCAGTAAATAGGACGGACCTTAGCTACGACTTGGCTGCGGGAGGTATTCTAGTCCGCTCAGCTATGAGCTATGAGAACTAACATTATGCATTGTACATATTTATAATTTGAAATTGGTCCCAGCCTTTATACCACAGATACTATAGGTTCTGTAGCATAATACCGGGTTTTCTGATTACAGTTTGATGCATCTTTCACAATTTACCAGCTGTCTTTTTGAAGACTGAACAGACAGACAATTTGACTGGAACTACTAAGCAGGTGTCCGTATATCAGGGGTTAATGCACACCCTGCAGCCAATCAGAATCGAGTATTCCCCCAGACCATGGTATAAACTTAGTTATAGTACTTAGTTGTGTAGTGTGTTGGTGCTTGGCACTTGGTTCTATGATCATCCTTACTGTACTGACAGCGATATACTATTTCACCTTCTTCTGACAAATGTACTTATTATAAGTCGCTTCGGATAAAAGCCTCTGCTAAATGCCCTAAATGTCAATGTATGGATGTGTTGTTTTTCTGCAGATCCAATTAGGAAACAGCCAGCGCTCAGTGTAGCTCTCACTCACAGACTCTGTAGAATCTCTCATCCCATTAGCAGGCAGTGTTGCAATAATCACGCCGGAGCAGGGAAAGCAAACGACCGCCTGCCTGAGAAGGGATGGGATAATAGACCCAACCCCCCCATCCCACCATTGACCCTTCCTGGCAACGCCGCCATCGTCCTTAGGCCGTCCTTCGCCCAAGCTTGATGATGTCATAAGACGTACATTCCCCCCCCTCTTGTGTGATGAGTTGATGAATTAGCTATGATGTCATCGCCCAAAGTGATTGGATCAGGTGTGGGTGGCAGGCTACAGCACAGGTGTACTCCGTTTTTTGTCGAAAAACAGTCTATGAATATGAGACGCTGTGTGACCGATGTTTCTGCTATAAAAAACAACATTTATACTGTCACGATAAATTACAAATACATTTGGCTATCAATGTGCTGGGTGCCAGATGGAGTCCCAGTGTGTGGTTATGGCAGGTGTTCTAGTGGCATTAGACAAGGTTGTCCTTCATATCTTTGTACGGATGGTCAAGGAGGACTCTGGAGAGATAAGATCTGAGTCTCGGCAAAAACAAAGAAAACAAATCGACGTAGACGACAACTTCATTACTATTTGTCTATTTAGCTTTCCCAATTCAGCCAACAATTCTTTTAGCAAAATTTCTATTTTCTTGATAAAAAATCATGACCAAATTAATCTTGTGCCTCTGAAGACAAATCATTTTTTTATGAATGAGTTTCTTCAGAATTTTTTCCCGTTCCATCTGAAGGGTGTGTTGCCACTCACTTCCTCTCTGGCGTCATCGCTTCCTGTTGAGTGTCGACATGAACACACAGAAGTGTGTGTGTGTGTGTGTGTGTGTGTGTGTGTGTGTGTGTGTTTGTGCCTGTGTGTGTTGTCCCACAACCACGCACACTTGTCAAGCCTTACATCCTACACAGTTACACGTCATCATTTATTTATACAGAAAAGTGTAGATATTCATATGGGAGTATCGTTGGAATGAAAGCCTAATTGTGCTTTTTTAAGTTGTGTAAATTGCCCGCATATTAACCTGCACTTCCTTCATAGCTGACACCAGATTGACTTGCTGCTCGTATTCCTAGCCGCAGCACAAATTGCACCAATACCAACTCCCTACCAAAGCGCTTCTGCAAATTTATCGGTTGAAAGGTCATTCTACGCAAGTATTCTGACTCGACACTTTGGGAACCATGCCGTCAGTGTGAAAACAATAACTGGAAGTTCAAACTGTTACTTGAATCTGCGTGTAGATGTTCCTAGTACACGTTCTGTATACAACTGGCTGCTCTATTTGGCTGTTTTGATAAATCGGACTACGCCTGTTGATTCTGTCCCTTCCTGGTGATGCCGGCACCACGCTTGTCTTGTGATTCATGAGTGGTAGGAAGGGGATTTCTGGATTTCACCATAATCCTCATCGTCATAACTTATTCTGACAGCTTTCTTATTGATTTAGACTTATCCTTCGCCTCTTGTAACCGCACTGATACTTCAGTGGTCACTCGGGTCCCAGCACCTCGTCATGTTCATTTGCTCTCAGACTCAGGGCGTTCCCCACCGAGTGTCTTCATCTCAGTGACTTCATCCCCCTTCCATTGGCCGGCAGATGGAAGTGCATACTTTCACAGAGGTGCATAATACCGCGTGGTGCCTCACATGAGCGTTCATGGAGAGCTTTTCTGATCCTGCTGAATGGAGAATATAGCGACACAGCAGCCATGCTGGAGCTCCCAGTGGGGGTGGGGTGCTGGTGGGATACTGCGGACGTCCCCGCAATGCTGGCTCCTTCTGGCCAGGCTTCACGGCGGGTCAGAGGGTTCAGAACCTCGTTCGGAATCTGGCCCGTTTCATTGTGCGGTTTTATGTGTTCAAGCATTATTTTTAGCATGGGGCGGAGACCGAGTTTAACCTTCCCCCGCCCCCCCTCCTCCTCCTCCTCCAATGAGCCCCTCCTCTTCCCCCCACGCACGCACACAGACAGCCATGCACACACGCACACACACACACAGACCCATTATGTCTGCCAACCTTAGTCAATTACACACACGTCTAAGTACACATACATGTACAAATACGGACACACACCCATGTACACATACGGACACACACAGGCAAACTTATGTTCACACAGGCAAACTCATGTAGATTGACACACACTGCATTGTGGGGACCCTCACAGTCGTCTCTGTGTCAGACAGTGATCTTTACAAAGAGTGCTGACTAACACCAGTGTTAACAACGTAACACATCTGCACCCGGAACACACTGCTGACACCAAACCTCAGATGGCCCGCAGGCATCAAGACATCAGTGGTTTGATTTTTCTTTGAATTAAAAAAAAAAAGGGTTTGAGTCCATTTTTTGATGGGGCGCATGTAACAGTGGCTTTGGTGTCTTTAAGACGGAGGAGCTCGACAAGACTGTCGTTCTCGTTTTCGGTTCCCCATGAGCCTTTACACTAAGCTTATTCATAAAATCACATGAGCGTTACTCTGTCAAGGACACACCACCTTTGTTCCCTATGCAGTTTGTTGACGTGGGCGTATATTTGTGTATGTGACGATAGGTAGATTAGATCTATATTAAATGAACTAATCAGTCGGTTCCCCCGGTTTTTTCAGAGATCCAAAACGTCTCTCTGTTGTGGTTTAACTGACTTAACCTGAGGCCCACGCACTGCATGTTCTCTTGCATCAAACCCATCCCTCCCTCCCTCCCTCCCTCGCTGTGAAACCTGACCTAACAGCTGCCCCTGGCTGCCTGCCACTGTGCACTTGGTAACCCTGCTCACCTGTGTGTGTCTCTCTCCCTCTTTCTGACTCTGTCCCTCTATGTCTCTCTCTTTATATAAACATATATGTAGGATAAATCTGCATACACACAGTCTGAGTTAAATGAGTCACGTGTCGACCACACACAGGTTGATGTGTGCGTCTCGGGCCTCACGATTCGTCTTGTCATCGTTCAGACATGTGTCTGGCCGCGGCCGGCGTCGCGTTTCCCCTCCGCACATGTCACATGTCACATGTAACCGCGCACCTCGGTGACTGCATCCTATGGCAGGGCTCGTGAGCCACGCCGCCTGCGCTTTTGAACAAGGCCCTCGGATTCAGGCGCGCTCCCGGCCGTCCCTCCTGGGGTGTGGCCTCGTGTCTGTGGAGGAGGGGACGGGGGCAGGAGTGAACCTACCATTCAGCGTTTTGTTTCCATTTTTCGCCGCACATAAGAACAGGAGCACACACACGCAAGCGTGAATAAAGCAACAAGGCGGACGTCTGTACTGTAGAGGGCTGTTCGCTACTGACAGCCTTCGTCTTCGGTGGCATAACGCAGCTCAAAGGAAAGTTAATTTGTATGTGCAGGGGTGAGGTCTTTTAGGCTCCAGAGAGCTAGCTAGCTAGCTAGCTAGCGCTCTCCCTCTCACTCATTCACTCACTGGAGCATGGAGAAAGCCATTCGAGGTTGTCGGGCGAGGTGGACAGGGTGTACCATAATTGTAATTTATTTAGATTTTGAGTTGATTACAGTAGCTAAATGCACGAGGGCGGTAAGGACTCTGTAGTGGGTCTGAAGGAGAGTTGAACCTGTTTAGGAGCTCGGCCATGTTGTTTAACATCAACATTTCAGTCCGACCTCTACTTTTATACCTGCCGTGTTTCTGAACTGCTCCACCACAAACAATGGCCTTGTTTATTCTTTGATTTGTTTCCTAAAATATTGAAACCTGCCCCCCCCCCCCCCCCCCCCCCCCCGCCTCCTGTATCGCTTGCACAGACACAGGCACACTGTGTAGGCCGTCCAGTCGAAGACGTCAACATATCCTCGTGTTTCAATGGCTGCATTAATTAAAAGTGTGTGCGTGTGCGTGCGTGCGTGCGTGCGTGCGTGCGTGCGTGCGTGCGCGCGCGCTGATGAATGAGGTTATTTAATCCAGCCGTCAGGCAGACCTCAGAGACGTCCTCATCCGGTGATGAGGAACATGAGAGGGAAAAGTTGATTAGTTTTACAGATTGATTCTTTTTTTACCTCACTTCTCTTTCAGAATTATTGACCATCTTTCCCGGCACGAGGATAGTCTGTCCGCCCCACATCCTTTTTCTTCTGGTACCCAGCTGAGTTAAGGCTACACCCCCCCCCCCCCCCCACACACACACACACTCCCCTTCCCCCTGGCATCTTCCTTCACTGTACTTCAGAGAAAGGGGGGGTGGGGGGTCGATGAAGACATGGCAGGGAAACATGGCAGTCTCTTTCTGTCTCTCTGTTTCAGTCTGCCTCTGTCTCTCTCTATCCATGTCCCTCTCTCTGGTCAAAAATGATATGCGATTTGTCAATTTCTCAAAGTAGGCCACTCTAGTTGGAGTTCATACTGATGGCCGCATGAGCTAAACTGTTGTCTGTGCCCGGTACTGCACCACCAACGCTGTATCTTATGCGTAGGCTACGCCAAGAAAGGTTGCTCTTTTCATGCATCTGCTAACCTGCAGTTACCAACTGAATGCAACTACTGTTAACACGAAACCATAGAGAAACCAGAGTAAGTTTTCCCTCTAAGGGAGGTTCCCAGAGCAGGTTCGATGGGTGTCTCTGACCGCAGTGGCCTCATAATAAGCTGTTGTTGTATGTTCCTCTGTGGCTGACCTCATTGCTTCAACCATGTCAACGGATGGGACGGGTCTGCAGCAGAGCGCTGAGAGTGGAGAGCCTACCGTTAGCACTCCACCTCTTGCAGCTTTTAATTTGTTGAAGTGGACGACGGAGGACGTAAAGCACTCCTGTTCGCGGCCTAATCCCTGTCATCTATTGTTGGCTGCTGTGTGGGATGTGACGTCACCCAGCCCCTATCACAAGGGTTTATCACTGGTGTTTGGACTCGGAACGAGGTCCCGAGTGAGGGACCCTCCGACCCCCTACCTCTCTCTTACTCACTCACTCACTCACTTAAAGGGCTGTATTGGCATGTTTTTTTTTTCAGGCCTAAGCACAAAAAGTGAACCAAAATACAAACATGAGATGCAAGAATATATACCGATAGTGAAAATGTCATAAAAAAAAGCACAATTCGACAAAGTGAAAGGGTATACTGATCTGATCGTCTAGTAAGCCCTTAATGTCTCTCTCAACAGGTCCCTATGGTGGAAGTGGCCCGCGGACCACCTTGCCATGCCTCCCGCCATGACGGACATCCTGGACATGTGGTCGCCCCTGGCTGGCCATGCCACGGAGCTGGTCCCTGTAGACTTCCTGCTGCCCACCGGGATCTACATCCAGTTGGAGGTGCCCAGCGAGGCCACCATCCAACACATCAAGCTGGTGAGGGCCACTAGTGTGGAGGCGGGCATGGGGGGGTAGGGGAGGTTGAGGGTATGGGGGAGGGTGCGGGAGGTGGAGGGCGAGGTTGGGGGAGGTGAAAGGTGTGGGGGAGGTGGAGGCTATGGGGGAGGTGAAAGGTGTGTGGGAGGTGGGGAGGCTACTGGCGATAGAGGGGGGTGGGGCGGAGGTAGTTATGAGGTTTCATGCACAACCCAGTTGGATTTGGGGTTAGAGAAGGCATCTCTTGAGCCAAGCTTGAGGTGGTTCTTATGGGAAGGCTGTTGTTTTGTTCTGAGATCATAGGCGATGACGTAAGGTGTCCTGTGGTGAGTTGTTGCAGTGCATCAGGTTTGATCAGCAGGGCCCTGTCAGACACACGCACGGCGCTTTTGTCTTGTTTATTCCACCAGCTGTAATTCCCGAGAGACGCACGCAACACAACCTCTTTTGTTATTTATTTTCTCTTGCTTTGGACACACGCACACACACATGCGCACACTGAGCCGTGATCTGTATGTGTGTGTGTGTGTGCAGTCATGTAATGGCTGTTATGACCGTGCCGGCTGTTGCTGAGCAGGATGGTTGTTGGTTTTTGTTTTGCGAGTGGCCAGAGCTCGTTACATGCAAATAGGTCTTCAGCTGACCTGGAGGTCAGAGGTCATGGACTCATTTTGCACCCGGTCTCTGAGGTTTGACTTTGTTTGTTTTAGAATCAACAGCATGTCGGTATGCAACTGTTTTTAAAGGAAGTATTAATGGCCGTCGTTTGCGATGCATCAGTGATCACTCAGCGATGGGTCTTTGCTATTGGCTCTATTTTAGATTACCAGTGTTATTGTTTTCACAAACAACCCTTGCACATCCACACTATACAGACGGGAATAAACATGGCTTGAATGTTTTTCATCCACAAAACATCGCGCAAAGGTGCACAGTGGTTTCTCCTGGGTAGGAATCATCAAAGTCAGTACGTCCATCTGCTGTCTGTCTCCATAAACTGCCTAAACCTGATCGGCGGTACGCTGTGATTTCCCGTAGATCCGTCTCGCGTTTCTTGTCTCCCAGACGGTGACGCCTGGCGGCCGTAGAGGATGGGGTTACACTGCGTCTCCCGAGCTCTGACGCTTCAGTTCCGCGGGCCTTCCAGGGGTTCACTCCCAATGCTACTTGTTAAACCAAAAGACAATCTCCTGTAAAACCATAAGTCTGTTCACTGCCTCGTGAAAGATGTTATTGTTGTTGTTGTTTTGTTATGCTGGCATTCACTTGAGGTTTCATTACCTCAGAGGGCTAAGCGCAGAACGAAATGAGGGTTTGGGAGGGTATGCTAATCTCCACTTCTCATTGACCGCCTCCATTTTGGAAGCAAAGGGGCATTCAACTGATATTTATACTGTGCAATTTTTTGGCCTTTGTTTGGGAATTAATCCTGAAAGGATTTGCACTATGGGGACTCTTCCGCAGCTTTTCTCATGTGTGATGATGGCAAATCAAATTATCATTAATATTAATTTCAGATTATAGAATACTACATCGTTCTTGAGTCTGCTCAGTATGATATAGAGCATCGGCAACCAAAGATCCTATGATGTATCATGACATACAAGCCCTATTGATAAAGGGGGAGAGGACGAATGAGGATGATAATAACAATATAATTAATAAATACTATTTATAGACACTTTGCATCCAGGCCATACATTGAGGGTCTTCTGTTCAACTGTAACGAGACCCCTCTGAAGCCCAGACAGCGATGGTACCCTGACCCTCTGGAGGCCGGAACATGTTTCATTCATACAGAAAACTGTGTGCGTGCGTGTGTGCGTGCGTGCGTGCGTGCGTGCATGCGTGTTTGCCTGCAGATGGTCAGATTTATCCAATGATAATTGAGAACAGATTCCACAGCAAATCTCCAATAATAAAATCTTGGATGGAATGGCTAGGAATGGGACTTAAGCCTTTAGGATTTTGGTTCCAGCATTAAGTGCGTAAGATGGCCACAAGTGATTGCCAAAAATGAATCGGACAGACCCACACACCCACTTGTTGCCCAACCTTGCGACAACAGGTAAATGACTAATGTGCCTATTGGTTTAGTAGGATGATTCACATCCCGGTTGGATCTTGTGGAAGTCGTGGCTTAATATTTACTCTGCTTGCATTCTCCTGAACAGGAGTTATGTTTTTTATTTGTTTTTGCAGTTCTGTGTTTCACTTGTGTTTTGATAGGATTGAATAAATTTGTGCAGTTTTTTGTTTACAAACAGGCCACACACTTAGTAAGCAAGTCAGTTTGACAAATGCGCACGGGACTACAGATCAAGGGCAGCATTTATTATCAAGACAGATGATGACATGGCAGGGAAGCAAGCATGAGGCCTCAACACTAACCTCTCTCTCTGTCTGTATCTCTGTATCTCTCTCGCTGCCGCTCTCTGTCTTTCACTCTCTCTCTCCCTCTGTGTCTCTCTGCCTCTCTCTGTGTCTCTGTCTCTGCCTCTCTCCCTGTCTCTCTGTCTCTGTCTGTCTCTCGGTCTCTGTCTCTGTCTCCCTGCCTCTCTCTGTCTCTCTGTCGCTGTCTCTCTATCTCTCTCTTCCTCTGTCTCTCTGTCTCTCTCTCCCCCTCTGTGTGTCTCTGCCTCTTTCTATCTTTGTCTCTCTGTCTCTCTCTCCCCCTCTGTGTGTCTCTGCCTCTCTCTATCTTTGTCTCTCTGTCTCTCTCGCTGTCTCTCTCTCCCCCTCTGTGTGTCTCTGCCTCTCTCTATCTTTGTCTCTCTCTCTCTCTCTCTCTCTGTCTCTCTGCCTCTCTCGCCGTCTGTCCCTCTGCCTCCCCCCTGCCAGCTCCTATGGAAGCAGGCCCAGACGTACCCTCTGTTCCCAGCGCTGGGCGAGATGGAGAGCCACATGTTCGAGTGTGTGAACCAGGCGGCGGTGCACGAGGAGCTGGAGGACGAGACGCGCCGGCTGTGTGACGTCCGGCCCTTCCTGCCCGTGCTCAGGCTGGTGACGCGCAACTGCGGCCGCGCCGAGCGCCTGCTGGACTCCAAGATCGGCGTCCTCATCGGGAAGGGTGAGTTTCACCTTTTTCCCTTGAGGTCGTATTCCTTTTGGTCTGGGGTTCACGGTTGAAGTCCCTCCCTCTGGAAGCATTATAATCTAGGCCTGACTCGTGGTTGGTTAATCTGTCCTGAAGGAGCAGGTGGGCGTCAGGCATCGTGATAACAGGTAGACCCTAACTTGACCGTCCTACACCTGCAAACCATAAAGGCAACGATTGTCTTCATAGCTCCGGGATCGATTCAGTCATCTGTATGTTCTTCAAAATATTGTTTTGCAAGCTCTGAAGCGGTTATGCAAGCTCTCTGTCCCTCTCACAGACACGCATACACACACGTACACACACACACACCCAAACGCATACATACGCATTCACACGAATGCACCCATACACAGTCACGCGCTCACACACACAGCGGGAGCGGTCTCTCCCACGGTGCTTGATTCCCCCCCCGCCCCCCCCCCAATCCCATTTGACATTTCCGGTAAAGCGAAGCACTTAAAGTCTAAAGCCGGGATGGTGCATGGCAAACAGGCTGCTACACTTGCCAGTGGCCGCTCCCTCGGCCGTGGCCTGCGGCACTGGGCCCATTTGTGGCCTGCAAACCTTCCGATAGAGACGCACTTGGTGGGGGGCGGGCGGGGCCGTGGGGGGCTGGACTCCACACTGCTGGATCCATTACCTCCGTCACTTATATCTGCTGGTGATCGGACCTCACCGGGTGCGAGAGTGTGAGGTCACCCAAATCAGGCCTGAAGAATCCCCACGGGAGACGGATTGATCAGCCTCTTTCAATGTGTTTTTGAGGCAGCTTCATCCGTAGTTCTTCACGGGACTTCTGCAGATGTCGCTACAGGACTTCCAACATTATTCATGTCCCCGCCTAATCGCAGCGGCTTGCATGTGCACATGCGTATCTTCTTCTCACTCGGGCTCCTTGTTCCTCTTACTGACTGGAGATCAGTCAGAATCATATTTATTTTTCTTTTACAATTCAATAGTTATAAAAAGAGGTTACATCAATTCATGCATCAATTCATCTCAACACATAGTCCAGGCCTAAAGGAAAGAGCAGCTTCCAATGTATGTGAATAATACATAACATAAGGAACTTTAAAAAGAAAAATCACATGCTAAATCGCAATCGCAATATTGGTCGAAATAATCTCAATTTGATTATTTCCCCAAATCTTTCAGCCCTATATCTCACACCTAAATGACTGCAACTCATTTTAATAAAATTGTGGTTAACACTCGGTGACGAATGTGAGTTCATGCACTGGTTGCATGGCTTGGAAGAAGATGATGCAAGCTAGTGGATCTCTGACACTTTACTGTTGCCTCCAGTCTCCACTGCGGGTCAACCTGAACCTCGGGTAGTGTTTGTCAGAGCAATAAAACTGCTTGAAATTGATATCAGCAATTTAAAAGCTCCATTGACCTACATGGATACAAACACAGAAATACAGACTCGCACACAAAAGACTATGTTAAAAGTAAAAAGCCTCATGGCCTTTAAATGTCAACGTGTTTGTTTTAATTTTGAACTCAACATTGTACACCACTTCCGTAGAAAGTGAGAAAAAAAGGCAACCTATAATAATACTAATTTCAATAGAAAGGAGCAATGCGGTCAGGTCAACACACCTGGCATTTAGCTCTGCTTCGGCTGTGAAGAGGTTCATTGCCTGTTGAAGAACCTCCCTCATGACCATTCAACAGCACTTAGTTCCGCTGTCCGTCATCAAGTGGTCACACAGATACTGCTGCATTAACATGAGTGAGGGCCCCGGGCAGACCCCCCTCCACCCCCCTCGACGCCATGGGGGGAGGGAGAGAGGGAGAGAGAGGGAGGGAGGGGGGGAGAGAGAGAGAGAGAGAGAGAGATATCAGCGCATGTATCATTGTTTCAATGGCCGTTTCTCCCCACACCTCCTACTCCCCATTATAATTTGGTTAGATGATTTGAGAGTTTATTTATGAACAATGCCAATGGTGCTGACAACCAAGCAACTTCTTCATAAGCATCCATTGATAATAAACAACAAACCTCCGCCCCCACCCGGGCCGCCCGTCCCCTACCCAGGTCTCCATGAGCTGGACGCCCTACAGGCCCAGGAGGTGAAGGACTTCCGGGCAAAGATGCTGCGCGTGAGCGAGGCGCGCATGCAGTTCTACCATGCCATGACCTGGAGTGAGTGGCTGCAGGCCTGCTTCTCGCCGCAGATGGAGACCACTGGGGCCGCCCCGCCCGCCGCCTCCAGCTACAGCCAGGAGGACTACCTGAAGATCACCATCCACTTCGACCAGTCCCAGGTGAGCACAGAGGGGGCTGTGGGTTAACGAGTTTAAGAGCTGTTATTCGAGCGTCGTTGGGCAGAGATGTCATCGTCATCATCAGGTGTTACGTGGGAAATGCGCTGTAGGTTTAGTATAGCGGTTTAGAGTTTACTGTGCCGGCCTCCAGGGGAGCCATGCTTTATTTGAGACCACTCCCGGCTCATTCCTGAACAATCAGGACATCGCTTCCCTGATTAGTCCTGGGAATCCGTTTCTCAATCCCTTTCAATCAGCAGAAGAGAGCAATACTTGCTCTCTTCTGCTTTTTTCTTCTCTCTCTCTCTTTCTCTTTCTCTCTCTCTTTTACTCTCTCTCTTTCTCTCTTTCTCTCTTTCCAACTGTCAATTGCGACCTGCAGCAGCTGTTAGGGTTGGTTCCACCTTTACCAACACATGTTTGTAAAGGTGGGTCACGCTTTGGCCTTTTGTGCCTGGTGACCGTGGGAACGGTTTGCATTTTACTAGGACAGCTCCTCGAGGAATATCGCGCTGTATGCATGACGGGAGAGCGTCATGCGACAAAGGCTAACGAGAGCGACGAAGGCTAACGTTTACACTGGAGTTCCTCAGGGAAAGAGATGACTGGATGGTGACCTTTCTCGACTTCCACACTACTGTGAACCTTGACATGTTTGTGTGCGAAAATTTCATTCAGTGTTTGATGACGGGATGTCATTATAGTTGCTGCGTGCACAGGGCTTGCCACACACAATGAAAACATTGTTGTTGTGTAAAGCACTGCGAACAGGACAACAACTTTTGATCTGGATCTGTTGTTAAACTCTGTTGTCTGATGTTAAACAAAAGTAGCCTAACCTCGCTTCTCACTGGTCAGGGTAAGCAGTGCTGAGATAGGAGCTGGTCATGTGACTAGACCCAGCTAGATGGCCATGTGACGGCACTAAATAGGTCACCACAAGTGGTGAAACTATGCCATCCATGCACGTGCACTTACACACACACGCACACAGGCAAAAGCTTGACGACTCGGAGCAGTACAGCCCTCTTATTAAAATGAATCCATCTCTTGCTCTGTCTCTCTCACCTCTTTTGCTCTCTTTTCGGTGTTATATGAAGAACACGATTAAATATTAATACTGATTGTTTTTGTCCTGGCTAACACACTGTACACACAGATAGCAAAACGAAAAAAACACATGTTTGAACTACATGCATATAGTCACATGCGACCACACACACAAACCCACACATATGCACACATAGGCCATCTGTTCCAATGTCCCCAGGTGGAGATTGGCAGGAAGCCACATTAGTGACAGGAAATGTGCATGGGGGAACCTTTAGCTGTCGGGTACGTACCGTTTTTGCGTTTACGCTCCTGGGCCTGTTGTCTCGCTCCTTCACCTCTCCTTGGTCCTCCTTATAGCTCCACGTAACCTTCTCCGCTCCCTGCCCTTCATGAGGTGCTAACTAGTACCCACTTGGCAATTAAAACACATCCCACTTCGCTCTAATTTCAGCTCGTCGTTCTCCCCCCCGGTCTCCCGGGGATTAGCCTAGCAGGTACCTCCCGCTGTGCCCTTGGGGAGGGAGGGAGACAGTCCTACCCAGGCGGCCGTAGTCCACGCCTGGGTCAGGTGGGACAGATGATGAGCCAGGACTTTTCTAGCTGGAGTGATTTCACATGGGCTTGTTAAGATGGTCTTATTCCGTTGTATTCTGTGAGATCCAAACAGGTCGTCACTCCACTTGAATGCTGATAACCAGAGGTCGGCTTAGCTTAGGAGGTAGAGCGGGTTGACTTGTAACCGGAAGGTTGCTAGTTTAATCCCCGGCTCTTCCTAGTGTCGAGTTGTTCCTACGAGCTGGCTGTCGCCTTGCATGGTTGCACTGTCGTCGGTGTGGGTTTGTGTGTGTAAAGCGTTGTAAGTCACTTTGGATAAAAGAGTCTGCTAAATGGAAATGGAAATGGAAATGAAACCAACAGCAGGGCCGTTGTGTGTTGACAGGTAAATGCATTCTGTCAAGCTCAAGTATAAGTGCTGGATGGTCCAATTTATTACCAAAATTAAAGTATAAAGGTCTAATGCTGGATGCATGCTCATTTCATAGCATTTCAAGGCCAGTAAAAAAGTTAATTATCTGCTGGCATTTTATTGCTGTACGGATATTTTTTCCCTTTTGAAGACTTTTACTGGGGCCAATAAAATCTATATTTTTAGTGTGTTATGTTTATATGTCTTCTTAATGGTTACGACATGCGTTCCGTGATTCACCACATACTTGTACACACATGCTTATCGTGTTTTGTGACTGACACTTTTCTGACACGTTAACAAGCATACTGTGTGTGTGTGTGTGTGTGTGTGTGTGTGCGTGTGTGCGTGTGTGCGTGTGTGCGTGCGTGCGTGCGTGCGTGCGTGTAAAAAAAGTCTGGATGTGGCTCCAATGCTTTGCTACATCTCTCTCAGGATATGAGCTCACACAGTGGGTTATTTCTAGGAACAGTGGTGCCCTTATCTCTGCAAGCGGCAGATGTTGTTTTTGTAAGAACACAACGCTGAATGGCACTTTAATGCTCTCTTTTTGTAACCTTTTCTACTCTCGCTACTCCTTCCCCTCTCTCTCTTGCATTTTCTCAATTCAATTCAAAGGAGCTTTATTGGCATGGAAAATAAACATTTACATTGCCTAAGTGGTTAAGGAAAGTACTACGAAAGGTTAAAACTAAGTGAAATGGGATTGCCAGTACAAAAGTACAGTAGAAGAAAGATAAGTGACTGGTCAGGAGTGAGTTCATCAACCAGAGCTACCCCAAAGGTTCAAAGCCCACCAGGGACGGGACCCCTCTGCGTGGAGTGTGTATGTTCTCCACGTGTTCATTAGGGTTTCCTCCCACACAACAAACAAGTTAACCCTCCTGCCCTGCCCATGAGCAAGGCAGGGTTGGCGCCCTGAGAGAAAGACAGCCCGTCATAGCATTGGATGAGGGGAATGCAGAGAATGATTTCCCCTTGGTGATTAAAGACACAATGTGTCACATCTCAACTAGCTCAAACGACATACTCATATTTACTCAATGCTGATCGATAGTGATTCAAATAATGTTATCAATAAAATCACATCCTATAACTGATTTCTAAAATAAAATAAATAATGCTGACCAGGCCCGTACCTCTTTTTTCTTTAGTAGCATCGTACTACCGACAATACGTAATTCGCACGTCTGGCCAGTCACACAGTCACACAGCCAGTGAGAGTTATTTAGTGTTTTAATTCTGAAGGTCTCCTGCCGACTCGGTGGGATGGGCTCAATCGTACACGTTCCGAATTTAATGAAAGTAATAAAAAACATATAAAAACTTTGTCTCCATCCCTCCCACCCCTCCCCAGGACGCAGCCAGCCTGAGGGTGTCCCCGGCCTTCACCCCCACCGAGGTGATGGAGCAGGGCCTCAAGAAGTGGCTGACCACCCACGGGCCCGAGGATGACTCCCGGCAGGGGCCCTACGTGCTGAGGGTCAGCCAGCGGCTGGAGTTCCTGTGTGGGGACCACCCCCTCATCCAGTACAAGGTGTGTGTGTTTGAGTGTGTGTGTGTGTGGCGGGGGGTTTTCAAAGTGCACCTGACGTTGATGTCAGAGAGACATGAAGATCAGGATCACCGTTTAGTTTTAATTGTGAAGCAGGTGGCCGGGATTACCTCTTCTGTTGTCGTTTCATCGTTATTGAGTGAAAAGGGTCTTTGTTTCAGTTTGATGTCTTCTAATAGAAATGCTGTGGAGTACAGTTATGTTCTTTCATTTATTTTCTTCAGAGTTTATCTGTAGGGTCATTGAGTTTAGTATTTTTCAAAGTGGGCCAAATAGTTGTTTGTCCCTTCTACTCATGAAAGGCTTATTTAATGTAATACCAGATAAGCCTTGTTGACACGAGGATTTTGGATCTCTCTTCAAATATGGAATGAAACTTTTGCGGAGGAGTTGTACAGCAATGTCCTTGGCTCCTGCGTCGCTGATCGCCTGCCAATATCGGGTGACTTACGCTAATGTCTCTGACACGTTATTGTGCCTTCTATCTCCCTGATTCATAGTGCCTCTATTATTAGACGCGTTTCACTACATTTTCCGACGCGCTGCTCACCGGCAAGCCCTGGCTGCTACATCTTCCCCCGGCCGTTCTCGGAGGTTTTGCAAACCTGCGTGGATGTGGTGAGAACCTGAAACGTGTTGGTGAGGCTGCGCATCGAGAAGCCATCTCTTGTAAACTAACCCTACCCGCAACAGGCTGAGGTGGTTGTGAGTTTGTTTCATGGTAACCGATGCGTGACAAAAACTTGTAGGATCTGAGATATTTCCCGTCATGGAAACAGGGGGAAAGAATGAGATAAAAAAGAAAAGGCCTGCATAAACGGACCCGGACATCAAACATCTCGTACCCTGGACCACAAAATATCGGGCACAAGGTTGGGTCGGCCTCTGGGCTGCCCTTTTGTTTTCATTGAAACAGAAATTAGTGGACCATGACAAGTCGGCTGACAGCTCAATAACACTACTTCCGGCTCAGTGGTTTTATCTTTTGTTGTGTTTTGAATTCCATTTTAAACTTTCAGGGAAGTATTCAGCCTGCACGCACACCAAACCTTTGTGGTGGCTAACTTGCGTCAGAAGCTCAACTCTTCGAATTGTGTTCTGTGAACAGTGCTCACTTAGAACAGGACCACGGTCAACGTTTAAAAACCATCTGTTCCTGTTGCACCGTAGCATTTTATGGCTTGATTTTTTTTATGGCTTGATGGTTATGGCTCCGGCCCCGTCTGTGGCGTGCGTAGCTCATTACATGCAGTCTGGTAAACTGTGTAGACTGTGTAAACATCCACTGTGTCCTTCTCTATCTTAAACCTACAATCCCTTATGTTGCGCCACGGTTGCTTAGTGTAGCGCAAGTACTCTACTGTGTGTGTGTGTGTGTGTGTGTGTGTGTGTGTGTGTGTGTGTGTGTGTGTGTGTGTGTGTGTGTGTGTGTGTGTGTGTGTGTGTGTGTGTGTGTGTGTGTGTGTGTGTGCGCGCGCACATTTTATGCATATTTTGTATCCAATAATACATAGTGTAGCGGGCCTTTGAGTATGGGGTTTCCACGCCACCAAGTTGAATAGACAATACCGACACAACACACAAAGAAGGTTAAACTTAGGATGGTTTAATCACCTAGTAAACACAACCAGGGTGGGAAAAGGGTCATCCACCTCCTTTATGATCCAGTCCTCTCTGTAACTTGCTAGCTCTGGCTTGGGGTAGGCTGCTCTCCCTTTTAACTGCAAGCACTCCAGCTTAATGGCCTTCAGGCCTGCCTCGTTAACTGGAGGAAGTCCATGTATGGCCTGGGGGTGGAGCCAGCAGGTTGCCAGACCTACCACTCCCCTCACTCCTCCCTGGTGTCTGCCACAATAGTTTATAGTTTACATTTAAATTCAGCTTGATTTCACCTGGGTTTGTTTGATTCTGTATGCGTTGGGTACGGGCCTCAAGGTGCGTAAACTGGAGACGTGTTTAGGCAGTGCGCGCGTCGCTTGCTCGGGCGTTGGGTGCGATGCCAACTCGTAACACACGCAGCCTCAGCCACGGCTCAAAACGTTCAGTCTTTTTTGACTGTACTACAAAGCTTTGGTTGGAGAATTTTCCATGCAGCACGCCAGATTTTTTTCTAAAGCATTCAAACCTTGAAATAATGTACAATTTCTAGTGAGTCCCGTCCACAGCAACGCATCGCAAGGTCCAGTCCCCCCCCGTCCACCCCAGAGAGCCGTCAGCGGAGTGCATGGCGTTCAACAACCTGCTCTACGTGCCTCAGGTCGTCGCACCCTCCACCTAAGACGCGCCCCTTCTCTTCCCTCTGGTCCTGCAGTACATCAAGGAGTGCATCCAGGCCCGGGAGCCCCCCCACCTCACCCTGGTGCTGACCAGCACCATCAGGACCATGTTCGAGAAGGAGATCTCGGCCATCGGCGCCGTGGTCTCGCGCAAGTCCTCAAACCCTCCGGTCCCCCTCCCGCCCAAGAGGAGAGCGCCTACGGTCAGTTTGTGTGTGTGTGTGTGTGTGTGTGTGTGTGTGTGTGTGTGTGTGTGTGTGTGTGTGTGTGTGTGTGTGTGTGTGTGTGTGTGTGTGTGTGTGTGTGTGTGTGTGTGTGTGTGTGTGTGTGTGTTCTATTACAAATCAGTGCAGTAGAAATCCCCCCCGGCCTCAAACCACCCGTTCTGCGGAGGCCGTGTTGGAGAGGCGTACGCGGAGGCGCTGCGGTTACGAGGCTACATGTCTTTTTTATCTTTTTCTTTTTTTTGGTGCGAGGCAACGCTTCTCAGCTGTGTGCGTACATGCCTGCCCTGCAGCAGACGTGTGTAGCCTAGAAACCAAACCCCCACACGCTGAATATCACTCCCTTCAGCAGATGCTGGCCGCTTTGACGTGTGCCTTTTTCCTTTTGAGGTGTTCAGAGTATCTGTGGGCACCTGTTGTTATTCTACAGACCTTTTGTTGGAGCTTTTGTGGTTCTAGGGATTTGTGATCAACGTTGCCGTACTCTTGTTGCCAAATATTGTTGTGAAATATATATGCTTTCAAAACGTATATTTATTAATTGATTGACTCTTGATTTCTTCGCTGGCTTAATACATGCAGCAACAGCAAGGCCAATGAAAATAGCATGTTTGAGTGGAAAATGCATTTAGTCGATTTGGGACTCGCCTGAATACGGTGCTGAGCACTTGGTACGACTGATATCCTGTGGTCCATGAATGGTTGCCTTTGAAAGGAAGTGGAATCTATTTTTTGCAGAGGCGCCTTTTATTGCGAACTCAACTGCTGCGGCGGCACTGTAGATAAGCAGCATCTCTAATTGGTCAGAGGCAGGGGCCTTAGGACTCGAGGACTCAGTGTTCTGATAGTGGAACAGCACACGGTTCGTCATATGACACACACACACACACACACACACACACCCTTCTCGGGTATTGGAAGGGCTAGGGACACTGGATGGAACACATTCACACATGCATATGAGGGGTGGGAAAAATAACAACACACACATATTTGAAAACTAACACTTGCCGTGCAGTCACCTTGCAATGGCCACTCACGAATGCATATACACACACACACACACATGCGCGCCTGAAAACAGGCACGCATTCACCGCCACCAGCAGGAAGTGTGGTAGTTAGTCATGAAGCTTGGCTCCATGGGGAAGAGACAGTCATGTGATCGTGTTTGTGCTGCCGACTGCTGACCCTCGCAAATCCCTGCTGGACATCAGAATGCCCCGGCTGACCCTCACACCCTGTGTGTGTGTGTGGGTGTGTGTGTGGGTGTGTGGGTGTGTGGGTGGGTGGGTGTGTGGGAGGGTGGGTGGGTGGGGTAAATGAGTATGTAATGAGCTGTGCTCGCAGAGTGTGTTGTGGTGTTTTTACCGTCAATTCCGCCATAGACTGCGTTCACATTACAACTCACCGACTTTCTCTGTCTCTTTCTCTCGTTACTCTCACTCTGTGCCTCCCTCTCTGCAGCAAGTACAGACCTGTGTGTGGGACGTGTCTAGCCAGTTTAAAATAATCCTCCTGAAAGCAAGCAAGGTGAACGCAGAGGAGACGGCCAAGGTAGGCTCGGGCCCTGCATTGTTCACAAGCAACACAACAAAGTGTATGTATCCTGTCTCACCGCATCGACACAGGATTCACACATGAATCACCCAAGTGACAATGGACCAATAAAGCTCAAGCTTTGCCGAAGGCCCTTTCTGTTAGCTATGCATGTATAGACACTGACTTAATATCAGGTAAACTTATCATGCAAATTTGTCTTGTTTTAGCACATTTGAAATGCTACTGATGGCACAGAGCTAAAAAGCCCCAAAATGTGACTGAATATTCAGCCTTATCCTTTGTGTACATAGTTTGATGGCTATCCTAATAGATGTGAAACATTTATCAAAACAATCTCAAACACTTCAATCAATATTCCAATTTTTATGTTTATGATTCTTGGTACACCTGCACTTTATTTATGCTCATAAAGAAAACAACAACCCCTCACGGAGCTAAAAAATTATCCACGAGGTAATAAAAAAAAAATACAATGAAAATCAATGGGAAGGAACCTTTACGACCCAGATCCACTGTTTCCACTTCCGCCCGGATCCATCTTCCCCTCGTGACGCCCCCCGCCCCCCAGGTGCAGGTGCGGGCGGGCCTGTTCCACGGCACGGAGTTGCTGTGCAAGCCGGCGGTGAGCAGCGAGAGCAGCGGGCGCTCGGAGCATGCCTGGTCGGACGGCACGCTGGAGTTCGACATTGTGGCCAGCGACCTGCCGCGCATGACGCGCCTCTGCTTCGCCGTGTACGCCATCATGGACAAGGTGAAGAAGCAGAAGTCCACCAAGAACACGCACTCCAACAAGTACCAGACCATCCGCAAGGCGGGGAAAGTGGTGAGCGGCGCCGTGCACTTCGTTTCCCGTTTATTTATTGAGAACTGGAGACCTGGTCTCGGTTGTGCTGCTGTCGCCGAGGCAACCCCGTGTACGCGTGGTCAGCTTGGGCTGCGTCAGACCACAGGTACGCACTCGATCTGTTTTTTATGGTAGCCGGCCTGAAACTAGCTGCAGGGCTTCAGAGTGTTCACACAGCCTCCTCCTCCTCCTACACCAAGGAAACCATGCCCCCCCCCAGGCAAGGCACTGTGCTTCAATTCTGGTTATGGTGCTGCACAAAGTAGCCAGGATGAGTTCAGCTCTGAGCATATTTATCAGGGTTCAAGCAGAGTCAATAGAGCTAAGTAACCACCTAAACACAGGGGGGAGGCCCTTGAGTGCCTACTTCACGTTGTGTACTTCAAGTGTCACTCGAGGAAGTGGTTTGTAATTTCTGCGCCCCCTCCCCCCCTCTCCTCTCCTCTCCTCCCGTCTCTGTCACAGCACTACCCCATAGCCTGGGTGAACACCATGGTGTTTGACTACAAAGGCCAGCTGAAGACCGGCGACGTCATCCTGCACAGCTGGTCGTCCTTCCCTGGTAGGCCCTGGACACGCCCCGTAGCGGCAGTGTATCACGACACGCGTTGAACCTGTCGTACGGCTCCTTCATTCACTGTACTACACGACTCTCTGCAGCCCCTTGCTCCAACCGTGTGTGTGTGTGTGTGTGTGTGTGTGTGTGTGTGTGTGTGTGTGTGTGTGTGTGTGTGTGTGTGTGTGTGTGTGTGTGCGTGTGCGTTCAGATGAACTTGAAGAGATGCTGAACCCCATCGGGACCATCCAGACCAACCCGTACACGGAGAACGCCACCGAGCTGCATGTGCACTTCCAGGAGTACTCCTCGCAACCCATCGTCTTCCCGCCCTTCGACAAGGTTCAAGCACACACACACACACACACACACACACACACACACACACACACATACAATGACATACTCATAAACAAGCATCCCGCACACTCATGCACAAGTCATCACATCTGCTTGATTGATGGTTGATTGATGACACACACACACACACACACACATACACACAAACACACACACACACACACACACACACCTCACTTCGGATGAACTTCCTGCTGACACCACCACTTCCTCCGCGTCTCTCGGAGGAAGCCCATCGGTGCCCTTCATTAAGACACGATGACAGAAAATTGTGATTATGAGGAGGCTGGCGCGTGTGTGCGATGTGTGTGTGTGTGTGTGTGCGATGTGTGTGTGCGACGTGTGAGGCATGCACCATCTGCAGGCACTAAAGTTCACACCGGTTTCTTGTCCTCACAGATACTGGAGAAGGCTGCGGAGATTGCAAAAGCCAATGACCTCGTTCCCATGGTGAGTTTGGGAGATGAGCACGAAAACGCTCGCCCACCCACTACGGAGCTATTACTCCCATTCTCCTTACCTTCATTTAATTTCCTTTAAATACTTTCCCCCCTTTTTTGTTTTGAGTCGCAGCATGTCAGGCATTGGTTAGTTTCCTAGGGAACCCATAGCAAGCACCATTCAGAAAACTGGACTGAATGTTCTAATCCACCCCCGTACTCGGTGATCATCAATGTGGTTTCATTTTGGGATGGTTACACTTTTGAACAGCAAGCCCGAAAGTAGTCCCAGAGTGTAATTGTATCCCAACAGACAGTTAAAAAGACTGCATTTACATCAGTAATAATATTAGCTTTGAAATTTGAATGTATGGTTAACGCCAACAAATTATAGAAGTGGAAAGACTTTCAAGCTACCGTAATTCCGATACGATTTCGGTAAACAACATCTGTATGTATTTAGACTGAAATCACCTTTTTAATAGCTCTAAAGTTTGCGAACAATTCCCTTGCAACATGCTAATACAAATCCTTTGTAGATTCAAAGTCAATCATTTAGTTGTAAAGGGAATTTGATCGTTGTAAGCTGGTTGCATGCTGCCATCTAGTGGTTCATTTTCAGCAAGAGCTGCCGATGAGGAGTGGCAGGTTACCGTAGCAACATTCAGCAGTGTGATATCCAAAAGCATCATAAACGCTGCAAATGAATGGCTTTGGCGCTAACGCAGCAACCAATGGCAGAGCGTATTTTCTCCAGTGCTAGTTTCTAGGGAATATCGAGGAGAAAGTATCTGTTTTACATCCCTGGTTTACCATAACTTTTATCTGCTGGGACACAAACAAAGATGCCATCACAAACGTGATCTTCATATCTGTGGTTGTATAGGACTTGTAAATCAGAATGCACCATGGGATTCCTTGTTGTCGATAAACCACCATTTTGTGACAACTTGATTGAGTCGTGTCCTAAATTAATGTAAGCATTCCCTTAGACTAATCCAAAAAAGAAATATTGCCATGTCTCGTATGAGAAACGTTGTGGCAGTTTCAAACACAACAATATCCTCCCATAATGACAAATGATGTCACCATTAATTACTGAAGAATGACCAAACAAGATTGATACCAATAACATTATCATTGCTGTGTGACGTCAGATTGTAAAAGGCCTATTTATTTTGTACTGAGAGCAAGAAAATGTCAGATTTACCTGTTTGTTTATTGGATTAGATTCCACTTTGATTCCAAATATGTGTCCATGTATACAGCAGCCCAAAGTCAAACATAATTAAAAAAGGAAAAATAATGTTAAATAACTCATAGATGGAGGAATGCTGGAAAACTGTTTATTTGTTAACGCTCTCTAGGCTGCCAAGAGCCCCTCAACAAACTTGATACTGGGCCTCAACCGAACGTGTTCTGTGAAGCGCTGCCAGGGGGCGCAGGATTGTTGTCTGGTCTTAGAGATCTCTCTCAATCTCCTCTCCTCTCCCCCGCTCCTTCTCCCCTCCCACTCTCCCTCCCCTCCCATCCCTCTCTCTTTCCCTCCCATCCCTCTTTTCCTCCCATCCCTCCCTCTCTTCCCTTCCATCCCTTTCTCTCCTCCCTCCACTCCTTCTCTCCTCCCTGTTCCAGGGGCGCGGGGGGAAGAAGTTCCACATCGAGCTGAAGGAGATCATGGAGCGCGACCCGCTCTCCCAGCTGTGCGAAAACGAGAAGGACCTGATCTGGACGCTGCGCCACGACTGCCACTTGAAATTTCCCCAGTCCCTCCCCAAGCTGCTGCTGTCGGTCAAGTGGAGCAAGCACGAGGATATGGCCCAGGTTAGCCAGGGCAGAAGGCAGAATGTACAGATGTACAGAGATACTCACAGACCGAATCCAGAAAACACAGCCCTGTCAGCGGCCAACCGTTCTTCATTCACATCACAACAGGCCTGACACAATTTGCATGGTTGTCAAATTTCAGTAATCATGACTGGACGCCAGGCCGATCGACTTATAACATCAGCTTCATAAATGATCTAAAAATATTTTTTTAAGAAATGTTCAGAGAGGACCTTTTGAGTATGAGGTTTGATGTGCCGAGTGAGAGTATGTGGAGCAGCATATTGATGTAAAAATGGTGATGGTGGTGATGATGAAGATGATGATGGTGGATGTGTGTGTGGCTACCTCAGCTCCAGGCCCTGCTCCAGATCTGGCCCCGGCTGAGCCCCAGGGACGCCCTGGAGCTGCTGGACTTCAACTACCCCGACCAGTACGTCCGCGAGTACGCTGTGAGATGCCTGCGAGAAATGAGGTACACACTCACTCAGTCACTCAGTCAATTACTCACACACTCAGTCAAATAAATCATGGCCCATTTACATCTCGACATTGACAATGTCAACAATTAACCTCGTGTCTTGGCAAACATTTAACCCTTTTTTCTCCATCTCTCATCTCTCTCTCTGTCTCTCTGTCTCCCTTTTCTTCTATATGTGTGTGTGTGTGTGTGTGTGTGTGTGTGTGTGTGTGTGTGTGTGTGTGTGTGTGTGTGTGTGTGTCCCTCCCCAGCGACGAGGAGCTGTCCCAGTACCTGCTGCAGCTGGTGCAGGTGCTGCGCTACGAGCCGTACTACGACTGCGCCCTCACGCGCTTCCTGCTGGAGCGTGCCCAGGCCAACCGCAAGATCGGTCACTTCCTCTTCTGGCACCTTCGGTGGGTGTTGCTATGAGCTCCCAAGCACACACCTTGCCAGTTGCGCGTGCATAAAAACAAGTGAAACGGGTTGTTGTTTACAGAAGGCGGGTCACACGAGGACGGGGACGGTTTGGGTTGGGCTCACTGTGTTGCCTCTGTCGCCCCCTACAGGTCAGAGATCCACATGCCTGCTGTTTCCATCCAGTTTGCCCTCATCCTAGAAGCCTACTGTCGAGGAAGCATCCCTCATATTGAGGTCCTTAAGAAGCAGGTAGGACACGCATACACAGAAATACAGAGACATGTGAGGTTTTTCCTCTTTGCGGATCATTTAAAGGGGACATATTCTGAAAACAACACTTTTCCTGGGATTTGGGGTGTTGTTTTGGGTCTCTGGCGCTCCCACACGCAAACAAACTTTGAAAAAAGTCTGTAAATGATTCTTTGAGTGAGATATACATTTCTGAAAGTACCCCACCTACGGTTACCAAACGAGCGAGCCAGTGTCGGCGCCCCCTCCTACGTAGGAAGGGGGCACACTTGAATATTACCTCCCACTTCTCCACTCCCCTCCAATCAGAGGATAGCTACGATTTTGTGGACCAGCGGACGAGCAGCTCCAGCGGGGGGAACTCGGCGGTAGCCCTGCAGCTAAGCTCCGGGAGTACAATCCCTTTCTCTGCCGGATTGTCGCCGAAGCTTCGGCGGCAGTCCGGAGGAGGAGACATGGAGGAGAAAGGGATTGTACTCCCAGAGCTGAGCTGCAGGACTGCCGCCGAGTTACCCCCGCCGGACTGCCGCCGTTGAAGCCGTCCGGCCGCCGCCGAAGCTTCGGCGGCAGCGCCGGTGGTGTACTCCAGTAGCTGAACTGCGGCCGAAGCTGGCAGGTCCGTCGGGGATAGGTCTCGGCGGCAGTCCGGCTGCTCAGCTCCCGGAGTACAATCCCTTTCTCCTCCATGTCGCGGTTCATGGACTTCAGAGAGTCAAGGCCAAAGTTCCTTTCCCACAATCCCTCTCAACCATGGCTGAGATATCCCCAACTACGAGTCTTTACTTGTTGTGGAAGTACCAGAGACGCCAGATGCAGTCTTTATGGTTCATAATATCATCCGAGGCACACATAGCTTTTGGCCATGATATTCGATATAATATTATATAAATACCCATATATTATATTATTATTATTATATTATATGATATAGATATAGAGCTCCAGGAGTCCGCAAACGGCAACAATCCCTTCTCCTCCATGCTGTGGTTCAGTCTGACGGCTCATTGGTCAATAGGCAGCAGCTCATTTGCATTAAAGCTACAGACACCAGAAACAGCGCATTCTGAAGGGACTGAAACAGAGGGGAATAGCGGGAGGCGAGATTTTTTTTCCTAAAAGCTATTTCCAGCAAACAGCTTCAAAAACATGTTCTCTGGAACTCAAATACTATGTTTACTTGTTGGGAAATCACCATAATATATCTCCTTTAATCTTCTGTGTTCACTGATTCCTAAACCAACTGTGTCAAACGACTTACAACAATCATAGTGGGACACGCACACACGCACGCACGCACGCACGCGCGCGCGCGCGCACTTTGCTTAAAGATGATATATCTGTGAAGAAGTGTGTGTGTGTGTGTGTAGGCATGCTGCAGGATGTGACCTGGACATGAATGGTTATTCTGTGTCTATTCTTCCGATCTTAAACTCTGCATGTGAAGTGTACCACCCCTGCCACATCAGCCAGGCAAGGACCCAAATAGTACACAGTTTATTGACAGGCCCAGGGTCATGATACACACAAACACACATTTCACCTTTGACCTTCGCCCACAAAAGTAGTACGCTGGAGGACATTCTCTTCTCTGGGCACTTCCTTCCACTTCCTCAGCACTGTCTTAGCGCTCTCCACTTGTGTGTGTGTGTGTGTGTGTGTGTGTGTGTGTGTGTGTGTGTGTGTGTGTGTGTGTGTGTGGTTGGTGGCGTGTTGTTGTTGCTGGTCGTGTAATTCTGTTGTGCTTGTTTGGAAAATCATTCTAGATCAGGGTTTATTCTGCATTAATTCCACTACTTATATGGCTTTTGGCTGTTCAATTATGAATTGACTTTGATATGCATGACAGAGCATGGCTTATGGGACTCATACAATATCTCAGTATGTGTGAGTTTAGTTCAATAATCAACTAGCTCTCGGAGTATCACTGTTAATATTGACACACATTTAGAGTCCAAAATGTTCCTCTGTCGGCCCCTTGACCCTTATGTACATTACCGCTCTGCCAGTCCTTCCGTCTTTGAATGCATCTATATGTTATTCCCAACCCCCTGGTAGGTGGAAGCGCTGAGCAAGCTGAAGTCGGTCAACGAACTCATTAAGCTGGGCACCATCAAGACGGCCCGCAGTAAGACCAAGGAGGCCATGTTGACCAAGGAGGCCATGATGACGTGCCTGAGACAGAGCGGCTATTCAGAGACGCTGTCGGACCTGAACTCACCGCTCAACCCCAGCATCCAGCTCTCCGGCATCAAGTGAGTCCCAAGGAGCCCGCCGCTCTCAGCTGGCAGACCACCTCTTGCAGTCAGTAGTCAAGTGTTGAGTCTCTTCTGCAGCGTTTCTAAAGTTCTGGGTCGCGATGTGGTCGGATGGTGGGCTGGGGCCTGACAATGCACTTAACCCTTAGCACCCCAGAATACGTGATCCTTGTGCTAAAAGATGTTTCTGTGCGTTTGTGGTCACACCACCGCTGACTGAAAAGACCTCTTGGGTCCTGAGGTGACCCAGTTAAAGAAGCCCTGCTCTGCGTGTACAGGATGTAGTGTGTTCTAAACCACAGCATAGACACGGTGATTGTTTCGTGGAACTGCCGTTTGAACAATAAAGCCTTTTTTTCAGTTGAGGGTCAGAGACGGCCAAGAAACCAGAGAAGAGTCTGTGGCTGTGTGGTTCTGGGTTTCTTGTTTAACTTTTCTTTTCTCTCTCTCCCGATGCTTTCCCTCTCCCTGTCCTCGCTCGTGGCCCTCAGTGTGGAGCGCTGTCGCTACATGGACTCCAAGATGAAGCCTCTGTGGATCGTGTACCACAACAAGCTTCTGCGTGGAGACAGCCTCGGCATCATCTTCAAGAACGGAGACGGTAGGACTACACACACACATATATATATATATAGATATATATAATATAGCGTTTTTCCAACTAGTTGTTCAACAGTTGTTCAAATGTTTTTCAACAAGTAATGACTCATGTGCATCATCCTCTTGGTGTTTGGATTCCTTTCACTGATCACTCTTCTCTCTCTCTCTCGTCTCTCTGTCTTTCTATCCCTGTCCCTCTTGCCACAGACTTGAGACAGGACATGTTGACTCTACAGATTCTGAGGTTAATGGACCTGCTGTGGAAGGAGAATAGCCTGGATCTCAGGTGAGCCTGTGTGTGTATGTGTGTGCTCTCTCAGCAGGGTGACACTAAGACGGGCGGGTGTTGCGTGCCCTAGCTTGTCGACAGCTGTTCATATTAATATTCCTCATTCCCTTCTAAACCTCTCCCCAACCAACACGAGGATCAGTTCTGTTCTCTCAGTCCTTGGGATTGGGTTTGTATTGCCTTGAGTCCCATGTGTCTGCATTTCTCCGGGTTGGGTGGTGCTGTAGGATGTGTTGGACAGCGTTAGGCAGCATTTATTATTAAACCTAGAAGAGTAGCAGAGTTAGTTTTTCAACCTTTCCACGTACTTTAAATCCTTCTGATTATATCAACACTGCCCTCCTGTGGACATTGAGGGAAAACACAACATTTGTATTAGAAATACATAAAAAGATTGCAATGAGTTATTTCCTTAGTAAATGGATCCCTGATAGAATTGACTTTCCATCGGATGAATTAATAAATACAAACTTTTCCATTTAAGTTCTCCCTTGTTGTAACCGATATTTCCTTTTGGTAAGTAACAGGAGCAAGCATTATATGGTGTTTGTACGTGTATGGGTTGTGAATGGAGCGAACTCTTCCTGATGCGTCTGCCTCTGTGTGGTGCAGGATCGTTCCTTATGGGTGCCTGGCCACGGGGGACCGGGCGGGCCTGATCGAGGTGGTGTCGTCGGCGGACACCATCGCCAACATCCAGCTGACCAGCAGCAACGTGGCGGCGGCGGCGGCCTTCAACAAGGACGCGCTGCTCAACTGGCTGAAGGAGAAGAACTCTGGGTAAGGAGGACTCTGCACGCTGCTGCTGGTCTCAGGGTTAGGGTTAGCCTCGGACCTTTGATTATTATAGGCCAGAGTTACCACACGTGACTTGTTTACCAAAGCTATTTATTTTTTATTTAGAAAGTATCCTAACTAGCTGTTTTATTTGCATTATGTAAATACAAGGCAGGTACTTTATAGGTGTCAACACAGCCTATACATTATTTGCATGGCAACGTTTATGTTGTATAAATGTGTTGTGTACGTTTTTCAGGGAGGTTCGATCTCAGTGAGACCAACCTGGTTACAATACCGAATAGATCCAAATCGACAATCTAGACTTCCAAACTATGGAGCATTTTCACTGCTTTAATGTGTACGGCCTCGATACTGTTCAGACAGTGATGGGTCACTTTTAGCGAGCCAAGCTAGGAAGCCTAGGTTCCACGTCTCTGAGTCCGTGCACTGGAGTTCCAGGTGCTGATGCAAGTTGTTTTTTGGGATCACGGACTGATGATCACCGGCTGTGTTTGCGTTGTCCTAACGATGACAGGGACGCACTGGACCGCGCCATCGAGGAGTTCACCCTGTCGTGTGCGGGCTACTGCGTGGCCACCTACGTGCTGGGCATCGGAGACCGCCACAGCGACAACATCATGGTCCGCAGTACCGGCCAGGTCAGTCTGAGGGCCAGAGAGGAACACCGTCATACACAGTGTATAACGGATAGTCATGTGTGCAAGATAAGCTTAGTAATATAGCATGTGGCCTTGGTTTTTTGCATAATATGATAGAAGTAGAATACGTTTTAATGAGCATTTTTCAACAACTAAAAACAATGTACAATCAATATGAGGTAGGATAGTTTTGTGTGATATTTGTTGAAATTCGCTTTGCATCCCAACCGCAAACAATATATCAAATGATCGGTCAACAAAAAGAGAATAAATTGGACAGTGAATTATTTAATTTGGACGTCAATGATTAGATGGCCTACCTGTCTGTCTACCTACCGACCCGCACTCATTGCAGATGACCGGACTCTTCCACAAGGCTAGGTCAGACCTATCTCTTAAGCTAGTGTGCTAGCTCTTTTTTAATTTGCAAACCTTTAAATTCGACCTTACTTCTCCACATTGCCTGCCACTAGCTTTAAGTAAAACAGAAAAAGAGAGGCCGTTAAAGATGCTAGAAAAGTTAAGTCACTCATCATCATCATGGTCATTGATTTGCTCATCGTCTCACCCCCAGCTCTTCCACATTGACTTTGGCCACATCCTGGGCAACTTCAAGTCCAAGTTCGGCATCAAGCGGGAACGTGTGCCCTTCATCCTCACGCACGACTTCATCCACGTCATCCAGCAGGGCAAGACGGGCAACACAGAGAAGTTTGGAAGGTGGGTTCCAGCTTCCTGTTGGTGGTCTGAGCCACTTCCATGTGTTTGCATGGAACAAGAGGGGATGACTCTGATAATTGCTCCTATTAGACAGGGATGAGGGGAATTATGCTATCATACTATACTGCGATACTGTGATGATGCTGCATTTTTTATGTCAAGACTGCCCCCCTTTTTATTTGTCTAAACCACTAGCGCTTGGTTGGTTGATACATCTTTTCTGTGTCTTTTCCACCAGCTTCCGTCAGTATTGCGAGGACGCCTATCTGATCCTGAGGAAGAACGGGAACCTCTTCATCACACTGTTCGCCCTCATGCTCACTGCTGGGCTGCCAGAGCTCACCTCCGTAAAAGACATACAGTACCTGAAGGTAACACACAGACATACACTCACTCACTCTCATACACAGACTGATCGAACGGAAATCATAATGCACAATGCCGCAGTGTGCAAATGCGTTTGGATGCATGCCTTGATGAGCGTCTGCATATCAGCTAACCTTTAAAATCATGTAAGCGTTCCGTTACCGATGCAACAACTATAGCGTGATTGTTTTCAGGACATTATGGCGCGTTTCCACTGCAGGGTGTGGAACGGATCGGATCGCAAAGGTGCGGATCGGGTCGCGTTTCCACCGCCAAAAGTGGGCGTGACCCGGACTTTGCCGTACCCGTTCCGGCCTCGTTCTCGGGACTCCTCCGTTGGGGTACCGAAAATGAGACGAGACGCCTGAAAGGGTCCCGGGAAATTCTAGCTACACACCCCCTCCGTTGATTGGTCGACAGAATCATCACTTCCGGGTGACGCAGGGATAAAAACAAACAAACAGTAGCCTCGAGGTATTATTCTTTACAATTAACATGTCGCGTTAAACGCTTGCTTGGGCGAACTAGGAGGTGGAGACGTTCGTCTGCATTCTTGGGGAGGAAGACGATGTTTACGTAGCTGCCGCGGCGATCGACATCCGGCCTACCACAAAGTATGGAAGCATATATGTAGCAAAATTCAAATGGCAATGCAATTTGCAATTTGCAATTCAATAAGTAATTACGTTATGTAATTGACAATGCATTATGCAATTTCATAATGTAATTTGTAAAAACGTTATTCAAAGTGTATTTTAATATGCAAAGTGACAATGCAATCCTCAATTAAATTTGCAAAGGTTATAACAATAAAAATACAATAACATTTTGTCAAATTCTTTGAGTTCCTTTATTCAAATTGAAAAGCTATAGCGTCCCCGTGATTGCAATCCACTTCGCCACGCTCCGTGTGTTGCGATATTCAAATGACATTACAATCCGCAAAACGGAATCCAAAACGGAATCCAAAGCGGAATCCAAAGCGGAATCCAAAACAGAATCCAAAACAGAATCCAAAGAGGAATCCAAAAAGTCAATATGCAAAGTGGCAAACGTATCAGCCAATCAGCGTCTGGGCGGGAACTACGTCACTTTCTATTGTCTCCAAGGGTATCTCCACGGTAATAATAATAATTTAATTTAAAGGGCGCCTTTCAAGACACCCAAGGTCACCTTACAAAACATTGTGGAAAAATAATAATAATAAATAAATAAATAAAACAAAAACAAGACAAAACAAACAATCAAGACAGTGATCAGTTAGACGTTGTGTGCGAGTTTGAACAGGTGAGTTGTGACTTGAAGGTTGTAATGGTGTCTGACTGTTTTATGTGTGGGGGGAGGGAGTTCCAGAGCCTGGGTGCTGAACAGCTGAATGACCGGGCACCCATTCGTAATGAGTCGTGATGTGGGGATACATAGTAGTCCAGCAGAGGTTGAGCGGAGGGAGCGGGAGGGAGTGTATTCTTGGAGGAGGTCGCAGAGGTAACTGGGGGCTAGGTTGTCGAGAGCTTTGTAGGTGAGGAGTGGGTGGAGACGGTGGGTCTCCCGACCCTATGTTTCGCACCCAGTGTCTGTAGCACTTGGGAAATCTTTGTGTTTACCACACTGGCGTCAAAACGTACCAGTGAGGATAAGTCGTCTATCCTATCTCCCAGAACACGCACTCTATCTACTGCATCTGTGTCTTCAACACGATTGTTCTCCACATCATCGGCCAAACTCCGGAGCGTATCAATAATCTCCATTGGTGACCATGGACCTGACACATACGAACTAGAAGTGAACAAGGAAATTACGAGCAAGTGACGCAGTTCCCGCCCAGACGCTGATTGGCTGATTCGTTTGCCACTTTGCATATTGACTTTTTGGATTCCGTTTTGCCAAATCTTTTGCAAAGCGTTCGTTTTGCGGATTGAAATGTAATTTGAATATCGCAACGAACGGAGCGTGGCGAAGTGGATTGCAATCACGGGGACGCTATAGCTTTTCAATTTGTATAAAGGAACTCAAAGAATTTGACAAAATGTTATTCTATTTGTATTGTTATAACGTTTGCAAATTTAATTGAGGATTGCATTGTCACTTTGCATGTTAAAATACACTTTGAATAACGTATTTACAAATTTACATTATAAAATTGCATAATGAATTGTCAAATGCATAATGTAATTCCAAATTGCATTGCCATTTGAATTTTGCTACATATATGCTTCCATAACAAAGTGTACTGTCGGCAGTGGAAACGCGACCTCGGAACTGAGCTGGGCTATACCGCCCCCTCCCTACCGCACCTTTGCGATCCGATCCGTTCCGCACCCTGCAGTGGAAACGCGGCATTAAAGTGGTTTCTTCTGTAACTAACGTAACACAATGACATAAAGCGCTGACATAACCAGCGCTGCTATCATCTGTACCTGTAGCCCGCCGGCCATTGCTTAGCAACCATAGTTGACACCGGTGTTGGACATGTTTTGGTTGTTCAAAGATCAAGAGATAAAGTATTTCTGTCTCTCCTGTTGCCGCCTCCTTCCCTCCCTGGTCCTCGTCTCTGCCTCCGTCTCGGTGCTCGCCCTGCATCTCCTCCTCAACCCCTGTTCCCTCTCTCCTCTCCTCCCTCCTCCTCAACCCCTGTTCCCTCTGCCCCCCCCCAGGACTCCCTGGCGTTGGGCAAGACGGACGAGGAGGCTCTCAAGCAGTTCCGCCAGAAGTTTGACGAGGCGCTGCGAGAGAGCTGGACCACCAAGGTCAACTGGATGGCTCACAACGTGGCCAAGGACAACCGCTCCTAGGGCAGCTGCCCCCCCCGCGGGGTGGGGGGTTGGAGGGCGAGGGGCTAAAGGGTGCCACGGAGAGACGCATAGAAACAACTTATCTATATATTTAAAGAAGGGAATGTAGAAGACACCCGCTCCCGCCTCACCTACCCACCCCGCTCACTTCCTTATGTTGTTCTGAAAGACAGAACAAAGAGAACTTCTTTCAGGCCTTTTGACATATTTGTGGAATAACCTATGGCACTTGCAGGTTTTGCACAAGTACAGTCGGTGACCGAGCACACACTCACACACACTCGCAACCCATGGAAGGAACTTACTCTCCAAACTCTATCGTCTCTCTCCTATATCTCCCCACAACAAATCCCAGCCGCCAGCCCCTATAGACGTACTGACCGTGGGGTTGGGGGCTCCGGCCAACTGACTGATGAGGGAGAGGGGTGCTTCAGAGGACGAGTGTGGGTTGGCTAATTTGTGTCCGGAGAACATCAACGGCTGGTCCCACGCACGGAGCCAACGGAGGCATCACGCGCCACGCCCAACTACTGAACTCTCTAAGATAAACGACGGGTGTGGACGGCAAAAAACTGAAAAAAGACGTGGAAACAGGAAGAAGTCTTAAAACTTAGCCAAACTATATGCAACGGCCACAAAGGATCACAACATTCTTGTTCCTTTACTGCCTCCTGCTAACCATCAACCGTGTGCCTCAAGTGCGGGAAGATTGTATATTTTTATTTTTATTTTTTTGCCGTTTTAAGATATATAAATATATATCTTCTGTTTTTTTTTGTTTTTCTCGTTTTGTTTTTATGTGCCAGACTACTTTATTGCTCCACAGAAGTGTGTGTGAGAGGAACAAGTTTTTAAAGTTTTTAAAAGAACCAGAGGAATCGAATACCTTGAGCCTCGTCCACCATTGTAAGCTAAGGGGTAGCGTGGAACATTCCAAACACTGGAACCTTGCATGAACAAGACCTAGCAGAGAATAGGAATTACTGAACGTTTTCTATCAAAGTAAAAACTTTATTTTCGAGTTTGACCGAAAAAATTATTAAAAGTTGCTTCTTATTTTTTTTGCTTTATCTAATTCAATCAGATTTTTTTTTGGTTTTTAACAAAGGTAAATAAAAGCAATTCTGCTAAATATATCCGCTTTAAGGAGTTCATGTCTTATACAGGGCCTTGCCTCAGCTTGTCAGCCTTTCAAAGCACAATCCACCTTGTGCTATAATCTCGACAATATCGGAATCATGTAACATGCCTTTCTTAGGACCAAACTAAAGAGAAAAAACTTTGGTTGTTTTATTGTTAATACATATTTTGTAATTATTTGTTCCAAAGTTGAATGTTCTTGCAAATAAGTGCCGCTGTAATTTGAAATGTATTGGTTTTGATATAGCAGGGTGAGGGACACTGCGATACAATGCTCCAATCTAGCTTTTCGACATAGGGTGCTCCCTGCAGCACCTGCATTGGTTGTTGTGCAATATCCATAAACAAATATATGAACTGTATCTATTAGCATATGAACCCTTGGGCTTCAGGCCCGAGCCCAAACTGGAGGTCCCGGTTGGTTTATGTGTGATGCTGCTGTACTTCCCACTGCTAGCCTTTACATGTCTCCCAGACACTGGATATTGTCAAATGTACAGGCTTTTATTATTTCGCTGGTATTTTGTTTTCATAGGAGTTTTATTAAAGTTATTTTTCACCAAAAACTCAGGCAATCTCTGCTGTTGTCCCAGTCCTGGTTGCTGTTTAATGTCGCTGATCTGGTTCAAAACAAACTGAATGATTCCATCTTTGTGGTTGCTCGAGTCTTGTTGTGAATTAAGTTTGATTCCAGGAGATGAAAATATCCAGATCTGTGGGAATCGACTTTTTTTATTATTCGGCAGAGAGAAAAAAACTTGTCAGGGCGAGGTCCCAGATGGTGATGCCTCTCCTTCTTATGTCCATAGCTTGCTTTCAGTGAGGCTGCAATGTTGTGCTTTTTGGAAGTTATTGCTTTGAGTGTCAACATCCAGTACACGACTAGTATGCTGCCCTTGCTTTACTATAGAAAAGGATAACATCTGTGTTGTGGCTCTTCCCCCACAAACTGCATATGGCACCGTTCTCTACTTTGAAGTGGCATTCTTGCTTATCTTATCCAGACCACAATGGAACACATTGAGTTTTTGTGGTTGTTGATTGTCTTATCTATTTGTCTGTAGAGGTCCATCTCTTTATTCTTTTTCGCAGAAGCAGAATAATCTTGGCACTAAATTGTTTAACAGTCAATTCACTACTGCTGGATAGTGACTAGGTTGTGACATCATCCCCAGGCAATAATGTGTGCTGGTCCTATTCCCCCGTTATGTAATAACGTAATGTCTACTTCCTTCAATATGGTGACTAAGCCCGGAACTGTACCATGTGTATCTGGAGGCGCTTTTTAGGTCATTGCATACGTAACCACCGAGTCCTTCGAGCTCTATTTTGTGTTATTATAATATTGCGTTGGTTGCTGCTACAGTTTTCTTTTTTATTCAATTTCTAACTCAGACTTCACGCACAACACAGGCAAGCGAAAAACATGCAACATGAGTCTCCACGTGCAAAGTGTAACAGTTTAACGTAAAGTGATAGGCAGTGGCTTGAGCCAATCACCGCCCTTTGTCGTTATTGCGTCACTTTCCCCATGGAAACCCTCGGCTTCAGCCAATGACCGGCAGATATTCTGGAGTCTAAATTCAGGTCGCTCCGGGAGATGCGGAATACCGACTACCTGAAGTTAATGACAATATTCCCTTCACGCCGTCAGCATTCAACACCAAGGTGCATGATCCAACTTCAACCACTCAGGTTTGTGATTTTTATATGAGCATTTTCTTTTACCAAAAAAAAAAACGACCCATGCGAAATAATCCAGTTTGCTAATTGTATTTTACTTATAAAAACAATTTCAGAAGCTTGTTTTTTCTTACAAAAGTAAGGGGTATGTCTGGACTTGACACTTGTCCCTACATAGGAATTATAACCCTATTTTATTGTGCGATTTAACACTTTAACGGTACCTCAATATAACTGTGTACCTGCAGTGGTTTGCATGTCAACGGGTCTGCGTCATGAAGGAGTAGAAGGAGTTGAATGGGAGAAAATAATTCTGCTCCGCTTAAAGTGGTCGTTTTTAATTCCTCATGAACTTCAAATCATTCTTCATAGGCTTGCAAGTCTAGTTAGTCTTGAAAATAAACACATCCCACAGCCTAGGAACCCTAGGCTTACCATACTGTTGTGTATTCAGTCTTGTGTGCTGTTCCTGTTACTCCACTACACCACCAGATGGCGCACTTACCTAGTATTATACTGAAGCTGTGTGTGATGTTGAGTGCATGGACATAATAAAGGTTGAGTGAGTAGAAGAAGAATACAGTGATACTCGTTGAGTAAACCTACAGTGCCCGTCTCGTTCTTTATTCTATTATATTAGGAAGTACAAGTTAGTATAGAACACATACCCATTATATATGTGGAATTATCTGGGTTATATCTAAATCCTATATAGATATAGAGAGAGCTATTCCAGTCATTGTTTTTAATCTGTGAATTAATTATGGTAAAACTCGGAAACTTTTCTTTAGTTTGACAAGAATTGTGTCTCAGGGTTTAAGTTTTTCTTACCTGTACTTCTGTTCCCATTTCACATGATTATAGGCTGTTGTCCAAAAGTACTCTCACTGTGTTGGCTGTTTGGCTTTTCCATAACAGCGTCAGTGGTTTATTAGTTCAGGTGCTTGCTTCTGTGGGTAGGCCTATGTGTTTGCATGTTTGTTCGTAGAAAGCCTGCTCACATGCAGAAGGTCATCAGATCAAGTCAGCTGATAGTAGCCGCCACCACCACCATACTGCTATGAACAGTGGTTGAATTGTTTTGCCTTTAGGAATATAGGCTACAGTTGATCGTTCTGGAACACAAACTTTCAATTTGGTGGCGTGCGTTTGTGTGTACTTGCATGAAAGGTAAAAAAAAAAGATTGCCTCCATGATATGGTTTGCCCTTTTCATTATTATTAATCATAATTCTGTTCCCATCTAAAGCTGCAATTCATATCGCTCTGACCAGGTCAAATGCCGTTTGTTTTGGTCCAGTGGGTGACTTCCTGTTATTGATTAGGATTATCTACGGAGATATGATCCTAATAATGGCTTCCCCAAACAATCATGATCATCTCATCCATGTGCTAGCCCCGTCGTGTCAGGTTTCTAATACTGTATGTTTTGTTTCTGTCTCCCTTTAGTTCCCAACACGGCTACACTTCAGCACTTATTGCAGTGCTGAGGCCTTGCTGAAAACAGCCTAACCTCAGCCCTGTGCTTGCTTTACTGGTGCACCCCACCTCCCCTGCTGTCTGAGAACTCCAGCCCACTGCGCTTCCTGCACCCCAGCACGGACGGGCGTGCAAGAAACCAAGAGAGAGTCAGCTTCCGGCCGCAGGAAGAGGAAGAGGAGGAGGAGGAGGAGGAAGGCTCCCCCTGCATCCCCATCGGTCAGCTGCACCTCATGGCCGGGTGCTACCCCGAGGGAAGCGGTGGACGGGACCGTCCCGAGCTGGAGCCGGCACTGGGCCTGGCGTCCGAGGGAAGCGAGAGCAGCCAGGAGTGCCCGGCCTCGCCTGGGTCGCCGCTCGAGAACAACAGGAAGCGGGCGCGGCCTGCCTTGCACGAGGACATGGAGATGGGGGGCAGCGGCTCCAGCGGAAGCGGGACAGAGTCCCATGGCAACGAGTCCCACGGCAACGATTCTCAAGGCAACGAGTCGGTCGGCAGCTCCAGCGGAAACGGCAAAGACTCCGCCCTGACAGAGACTTCAGAAAGCAACAAGAGGTGAGTGACGCCCCCCCTGCTTAGCTCAGGGTCTCCCCAACGCCACAGGGAGAGCGCAATCTAGGCCATGGATGTGCGTTTCATTAGGCGTAATGGCATGGACGTTCGGGAGGCTGTGAGTCATAGTCGGCGGGCAGTCTCAGCAGGGGACCTGCTCTGTGTTTCAAGGCTCTAAATGTCCAGAAGTGACGACACTGCGCTTCATTAGAATAATGCTTTCCTGTTACCAGAAGAGACAACAACGGTACTGCTGTCATACGGAAGGAGGGGAAATTAAAACGTTGATTGGCCACGATTCACCAGTAAAGCTTAAAGAGACTAACTTACCAGATTCTGCAATGCAGGGCACTTGTGTGTGACAATATATCAAATGAACCTAGTAACAACTGATAAACTTCCATTGACATGATCTCCCTCTCCAGATATATGATTATAATCATTAGTCTATATTCGATTGCTTACGATCCTTTTGGACACATGGACCTCCAGCCACTGGATGAACCTGTAACTGTGTAGGGTATTACGTTTTCTGTAGATAAGTGGAAGCCATTATAATGGCAGCTCTGAACGTCATTTCATCGTTTTTGACCCGGGCAGCTGTCAATTGACGTAGACTCAAAAGACCTAGCCCCTTTTGACCACTTCCCATTTACACACACACACACACACACACACACACACACACACACACACACACACAACGTGCCAATTGAAAACCAGCAAAACATTGGGCTTGTGGGGGTGGACAATATAAACTTTTTAAAACCGTTCAAACCGCTCTCCAAAACATGATGGTAAACACACACACGCACTCAATTTTCATTTACAGCGAATTGACTGCAACTTCAAAGTGCTTGCGTTGATGGAGCTCCTGGACTGGTCATTGCTGCCTCCTGCTGAAATTAGTCCATCCGAATTGTTCTAGAGCGATGCATTTCCTGGATTCTGACAAGATGGACCATATCTGGATGTCACTGGCTCCAAGTCAGGTTTTTATTTATCTTAGCACTGTTGGAGACTAGGGCATTGCTGGCCAACACCAACATTTGGTTTTATAGTGTCAGGTGATTTGGAAGTTAGAGTGAAAACTCTAGAAACCCATTTGGGAAAAAGGATGAACTCTGACCTGTATTACATTAAAGGGAAGCTGGTTCAGGAGTGTAATGGTGACAGAGATGGCTATGGTGCCGTTATGGTCAGGTTGTTTAGTTGATCAAATCAGGAAATGTATACATAATCAAAAAGAAAGAGAAAAATAAGCCAATTCCAGACATCCCCTTTAGCCGCTGATAACTTGACGGTAATTGTTTATGATCATTTATAAACTAAATGAGTAATCAACCACAGAAACAATCAGTTGCATTACTTGCAGCCCTATATAGTACAATACTTCTGGTCATTAGAGATGAGCATATTGGTGACTATAGGAGCTACTGGCTAAAGCTCAGACCAGGCAGTCCATGTGCGCAGGTCCGGAGGGAGACGGAGAGCCTCACAGACAGGTCTAAGGCGTTACATCATCATCACAGTCTATATGTGTCACAGGTTGTGCAGTGCTGGAGCAGTGTAAGATTAGAAGCAGGGTCTCCTGTAAAGCCCCACATAACTGACTCTCCCCACATTGCATAACACAGCCTCTGACTCATCTTGCAACGCCGGGCTGTCTTTGTATCCATGCAATACAAACGGCCCTCCCTTTGTGGAGAAAACTCTGAGGAAGTCCTGTCTTCCAACGTATCGGGACGGGTAACATTGTGCATCTCTCCTGCTGGAAATGAATGGAAGCAGAATGGCAGGGCGGAAGGTTTAAATCCTCGGATTTTAATAATGGGTTCTGTATCATGATCCAATGTGCAGCCACTCATTTGTGCACAAACAACAGATCCATTGAGTGGTATTCTTTCTATTTTTTCAATCTTTGTGTTAGGCCACGGTGGTTGGGGTTTTGGCCAAAGTTGTTTTAATATCAATGGCATATATATGACGTGTGCTCAGAGTAGGCCTCACATGGCCGGCCACTTGACCATGGCAACACGCCCCACGGTGGGATGGGATCGATCCAGTGCTAAGTGGGCCCCTGTTGCTGCGGAAGTGATGCTTGTTGTTCTGAACCAAGCTTCTTAGTTGTTAATTCTACACCCATGTTTTCAAGGGGGAGCTAAGCTAAGACAATGGGATCAGATCTCTGAGATGGATTATGTTAGGGTCCACTAGTCCTGGAGGTATTAATGTTAAAACAACAACCACCGATTCGCTCTTAAATAAAACTGATGTAGTCTAGACAAATATTGACGGTTGTGAAAGGCCTGGGCCCTGTACCACGAGGGTTAGCGAGGTAAGTTGAGCTCCAAGCCTGGGTTAGTTGTACCACGAAAGTCGATCTCTTTTAGCGTCGCTGTATCACCAAGGTGACTTAGGTTCGTAACCAAACCTGGTCGGGAGCAGTTTTTCGGCTTAGTCTAGCCGGAGATCGGCGTGCGCAGCTTCCTAGCCCCTCCTCTGACAATGGCGTCACCATTTGTGGGTGTTCCCGTGGACCCCGGCGCACTTCTCGTACAGGGGTCTCTCCGGAGACAGAGGGTTTTACGGGAGAGAACCGATCCCTTGGCATTGTCTGACGATATTCAGATTTCAGACTTTATTGTCATTGTGCAAACAACGAAATTGGGGTTCTTCATGAGAGATACAGATTCTCATCAGAGGGTGTTCGTTATTTGATCGTCCTTTGGACCTTATGTAGACAATGCTTACTGTTGCGCGTTGTGTCTCCGTGACAGAGTGCTAGAGTGGAGGTAGCGCGTCAGTCTTGAATTTCTGCGCGGGGGGTTTGACTCCCAAGTGACGCGAATTTATGTGAAGCTTAAAAAGTCCCAAATCTCTTGCATATGGAATACTTATTCACTAAAGCTTATGGAATTATATTTTTGTGCTTATTTCGAACTTGAACTCATATCTTCAAGGCCGTGCTGGCACCACATCTATGGGGGTAAAATGCATGATGATAGACCGGCGAATCTGAACCCCGGTCGATGGTGTTCGGGTCCTATACTAATCCACTACGCTACAGCCGCTACCTCTCAGCGGTTGATAACATGCCATACATTTCTAACATAGGGTGTTTTTAAAGTGAATTCCCTAAATGATAGAATAAGGCAGGATGGACGGTGCTTATGCATTTTTAAATCATCATCATTCTATTTGGATTAATGCCAAACAATTCTGCATTTGGCATAGTTATTTTATAGACAATATGCAGAATCTTTTCACTTATACGCATATACACTGCTTGATCTATCGTAAAGGTGAGAAAAATGACGCAAAAAACGCCCCTTTCACATGAACGCGCACTGAACCTAAAGCGGAAAACCTGGTTCAACTAATTGAATCTAAAGTGAGCTTCGTGGTACCATTTAACTCTGATTGCGAGTTGCCGCTCTGTCGAGCCAGGTTTTCCCAAGAAAGCCTGGGTATGTTCAGCGAGGTTCGTGGTATACCCCCCTGGTTACAAGTTGTTTCAATACAATTTGTTTATAGTATTTTTGGGCAGACAAATGATGAACATCTGAGAATCTCCATAAAAGACGCTATGTTTTTATTCAATCAATTTAATATAATTAGTTGGACCTTCTCCGAAGGTCCATGGATACCCTTAACTCAGGCATGTCTGGCATCAATCAAGTTTATGAAACATTTTAGACTTTGTTTTATTGATCTTAAAAATTCAGCCATCCCTTCCCACACTCTATGTTTTGCGACGTCACAGGAAACGGAGGGCTGTTGTGTGTTGCTTGCTGGAGCTGAGTGAGTTATGTAAGAGCGGAGGGCTATTGTGGATCAACAGGGATGTTGAATGAAAAGAGATAGTGGTGTAGTGGTATCAGCGGCAGAGGCCAGTCAAGAGCCTCCGTGCTCGTGTAACACAGTGGCCGTCGGCCTGTTATCGCACTGTTGATGTTACATCAGAACCCCTAGTGTGTATATATATATATATATATATATAGACCTGGCTTATTTCCATAACTGTCATGCATATGCTGAAACTAACCTGGGGGACACACCTGCACTCTCTGCAGCTGTTGCCCTTTACAACCTACGATTATTACCAATTATTTCCACTTTTATGACGACGATCTTGCCGTTCCTGCAGCGGTTCCACCTTCTATTGTGTGTGGTACGTGTCCTGATGGCTAACGTATAACCTTTCTCCGGGCTTTGGTTCCCCCCTCGCAGCTCCAACTCCCACAGCCCGTCTCCGCCCAGCAGCTCCACCGCCTTCAGCCTGCTGAGCTCTGAACAGGACCACCCGTCCACCAGCGGCTGCAGGTCAGCACTCGCAACCTATTTTCTGCACTTACTCCACGGTTTACGTTATTATAGTGTTATTTTAGGAATCAAACGGCAAATTCGAAAGAAATGTTAGCTGTTGATGCATATATTCGAATATTTTAGAGGTCAAGGGTCAATGAAAGCATTTATCCCCATCCCCGCCTACTGAGGTATAAACCAGGCACTGCCGTTCCCCTCCGTGCTTTAAACCCCCGTGGTTCGACGCATGTGACGGCGTTGGCCACTGAACCAGAGTGTTTATGTTGGCTGATGCACGTGTGTCTGGTCCCATGTGACCCCTGCAGTAGCGAACAGTCGGCCAAAGCCAAGACGCAGAAGGAGCTGTTCAAGACGCTGAAGGACCTGAAGATGCACCTGCCGTCTGAGAAGAGGAGCAAGGGGAAGTCCAGCACGCTCAACACGCTGAAGTACGCGCTGCGATGCATCAAGCAGGTCAAAGGTAAGAGGGATCTCGTTTTTTGTCTTGGGATGCAGAGTGCCATCATTTCAACTGCGGTATTCCATCTCCATTCAACCATGCGTATATCCTATATCTATTTCTGTACGTACATTTGGCTTTTACAAATTTGCATACATGTGTTTATTACATGTGTTTATTTTTAATACATGCATACACGTTGTCGAGCGCACGTTGTGTCGACAACGATGTCGATGAAACTAGGCTATCATAAAGCATGGCGTGGAGGTGTCACTCATCGTTCACGCCTGCATGTCGGCCTCATGTTTACGTGTGTGTGTGTGTGTGTGTGTGTGTGTGTGTGTGTGTGTGTGTGTGTGTGTGTGTGTGTGTGTGTGTGTGTGTGTGTGTGTGTGTGTGTGTGTGTGTGTGTGTGTGTGCGCGCTCTGCAGCCAACGAGGAGTACTACCAGATGCTGATGATCAACGACAGCCAGCCCCCCGGGCCCGACGTTTCATCTTACACCATCGAGGAGATCAACAGCATCACCTCTGAGTACACACTGAAGAACACGGTGAGCCCCACCCCTCATCCCCCCCAACACGGCTGCACCTGATGAGGTCCACACCCTCAGAGCCAGGCGGCCGTGCCCTCCCCCCCCCCCCTCCGTCAGCCTCGTGTTGTACTGAATGAATCCTCTGGGGGTCACTCAGAGTCCATCCTGGTCTCTGATAGTCATTTAGCGAAAGCGTTGACTCAGAAGAACAGCGCCTGGCTGTTGATGTATAGATTTGATATAGATATGGAAAGATTAGCTGGGATACTACTACTAATACTACTTCCCAAAGGCTGCCTGACTCTTTGACAGGAGATTGAAAGACAAAGCCAGCGCCTTAAAAACTGTGCACACTATTGAATTAAAACCCATTGGAGCAATAACAATGTCTGCTGTTTTACTGATTTACTGACATGCTACGAGGGAAAAAAGGGTCTTATCAAAGAGGAATCGGGCAAAATTAAATGACTTTAAGGACTGAGCTTAACGGTCCCCCACCCCCCTCTCCCTGTGCGTCCCAACAGGATATCTTCGCGGTGGCGGTGTCGCTCATCACAGGGAGGATCGTGTACATCTCGGACCAGGCGGCCGCCATCCTCAACTGCAAGCGGGAGGTGTTCCACAACGCCAAGTTCGTGGAGTTCCTGACGCCGCAGGACGTGGGCGTGTTCTACAGCTTCACCACGCCGTACCGCCTCCCCTCGTGGAGCACGTGCACCGGTGCAGGTACGAAGTCTGCGGGGTCTGGGACGCGTGGTTCCGATGCCCGTGGGAATTACCGAGAGCAGATTGGTCGGATGCAAAAGTTTTTTTAGATTTCTTTTACCGTGAAATTCGAATTTTAAAAACAAATCACAAATCCTGAAATGTGGATGAGCCGGGTTCAGCCATGTGAGGCTGGCAGGTAGGGAGCGCCAGAACGGTCAAATGTCAGCACTCGCCTTCGCCATCGTCTCTCCCGCACGGGGAACACGTGGGGGACACATAGGATACGGCCCCCCGACCCCTCACACACACGCACACACGCGCACACACACACACACACACAGGGTGGTGCATAATCATGTCGCCCGCCCACGCGTCATCGATACATCTCCATCACCCAACTGGTCCATCTGAAGGGTGTGACGTTGCTAATATTCATGCTTATACTAAACAACAGTGGAACACTTCTATTTGTGTATTTGAATCTGAGAGAAATATTAAAGATTCTTGAAGTAAAAGCTGAATTGAAGTGCAAACTGTAGGCTCTGTGGTACTCGCAATCACTAATTAAAATCACCAAGTTTCAAATCTGCGCCCCGCTCCAAATATACTGGCACCATCAACCTTTAGCTGGCCACATTATACAGTCTTTACTTGTATGAGATACACACAGCTCTGTTCAGTGTTCAGTGAGCTAACCTAGATTATCCTCGCCCACTATTCCTCCACCTGGGTGAAAGACACCATTTCAATCCATGATTATAGATATTATTTCTGACTCTCTCTCTCTCGCTCTATTTCTGCTCTGATTCTCCCTCTTCCTCTAATGCAGAGTCGTCTCCCACAGAGTGTATGCAGGAGAAGTCCTTCTTCTGCCGCATTAGGTGAGTGATCAGAGCTGCTGGGCCAGCGTTTCCATCTCCAATAGGCCCTTAGTCAGGCCGATAGTAGACCTATGTCGCCATCTAGTGGTCAGATACATGGCTACAAAAATATGAACAGGTGGCGCTTTTTGGGGATCAATATATCCCTGTGTTTTTTGTTTAAAAAAGTAATAAAAGAAATACCTCTGTAACAAAATGTGGAACATGAATCTGATTTCAGAAGATTGGACTTTATATTTCAAACCCCAGCTTAACTCCTTAACATCTCTCTCACTCTCACTCTCAATCTCACTCTCTCACTCTCTCACTCTCTCACTCTCTCACTCTCTCATTTATATGTATAACCAATGACATCATTCACTCGTTCGATGTGTGTGTGTACCAGTGGGGGTAAGGAGCGCGAGGGGGCCCTGCGCTACTACCCGTTCCGCATGACGCCCTACCTGATGAAGGTGCAGGATGCCCAGCTGGCTGAGGACCAGCTCTGCTGCCTCCTGCTGGCCGAGAGGGTGCACTCCGGCTACGAAGGTGAACACTCCAACAAGAACCCCCCGACTTCGGCGCCCCCCAGCCCCCCAGTATATCAACAGCCTGTACAAGTCAGAGAGAACCGTGATCATGTGTTTAAAACATTGCCCTGCCTCCATTGCCACAGCGCCACGAATCCCTGCCGACAAGCGCATCTTCACCACCACACACACGCCCAACTGTGTGTTCCAGGACGTGGATGAGAGGTGAGCCGGACCACCTTCACCACCCCCCACACACGCGCACGCACGCACGCACGCACGCACGCACGCACGCACGCACGCACGCACGCACGCACGCACGCACGCACGCACGCACGCACGCACGCACGCACGCACGCACGCACGCACGCACGCACGCACGCACGCACGCACGCACGCACGCACGCACGCACGCACGCACGCACGCACGCACGCACGCACGCACGCACGCACGCACGCACGCACGCACGCACGCACGCACGCACGCACGCACGCACGCACGCACGCACGCACGCACGCACGCACGCACGCACGCACGCACGCACGCACGCACGCACGCACGCACGCACGCACGCACGCACGCACGCACGCACGCACGCACGCACGCACGCACGCACGCACGCACGCACGCACGCACGCACGCACGCACGCACGCACGCACGCACGCACGCACGCACGCACGCACGCACGCACGCACGCACGCACGCACGCACGCACGCACGCACGCACGCACGCACGCACGCACGCACGCACGCACGCACGCACGCACGCACGCACGCACGCACGCACGCACGCACGCACGCACGCACGCACGCACGCACGCACGCACGCACGCACGCACGCACGCACGCACGCACGCACGCACGCACGCACGCACGCACGCACGCACGCACGCACGCACGCACGCACGCACGCACGCACGCACGCACGCACGCACGCACGCACGCACGCACGCACGCACGCACGCACGCACGCACGCACGCACGCACGCACGCACGCACACACACACACACACACACACACACACACACACACACACACACACACACACACACACACACACACACACACACACACACACACACACTTACTTACTTATGTATGATGTCGGCAAGTAGAACTGCTGATCCTTCCATGAAAAAAGAGTAAGTCAAGGTTGGACAAATGTTAACAATGTCTTCCCCCTCCTCAACCCCAGGGCCATCCCTCTGCTTGGCTACCTGCCCCAGGACCTGATCGGGACCCCCGTGTTGCTCAACCTGCACCCCAGCGACCGGCCTCTCATGTTGGCTGTACATAAAAAGAGTGAGTGCCTCCCTGGTTTTCCACCCTTAGACTATGATTTGCTACCGTCCCCGGGGTAGGCTGGTAGACATATCCGTCCATTATACATCTAGGTGGACACGCCCACTTGACGACTACTGTAAAATACAGGAGATGGCAGATTTTCAAACTGCTCGTAATGGCTAATCACACGCACACCTGTTGGCATAATATCACCCCTTTAAAGGTTGTATCAGCGATGCTGGGTGACGTCACTTCAGATGGTATTTAAAGTGAGATCCCAAACAAACAGAGCCAGCTCGTCCCTCCCTTCCGTGTTTCGTGCATCCAGTAAAAACGATCATGAACGCAGCGCAAAATCCCACAACAACCACCCCTTCGAGATTCATCATATGTAAATGCGTGTAAAAACACTTCCAAGAGTGTCAGTGTGAATGGGTGTGTTTTCAGGGTCAAACTTGTGTGAATGCTTTTATAAACAAACTCTTCCTTCTCCTCCAGTCCTGCAGTTCGCCGGCCAGCCCTTCGACCACTCGTCCACGCGCTTCCGCGCCAAGAATGGCGAGTACGTGACCATCGACACCAGCTGGTCCAGCTTCGTCAACCCCTGGAGCCGCAAGGTGTCCTTTGTGATCGGCCGCCATAAAGTCCGCATGTGAGTGGTGTTAAGGCGCGCACACACAGACCCACACAAACACACACAGATGCCGCACAGACGCCGCAAACAGACAGAGATTCATGTTAACATGAGGCCGACGTGCAGGCGTGAACGATGAGTGACACCTCCACGCCATGCTTTTTGATAGCCTAGTTTCGACACCGTTGTCAACACAACGTGCCCTCGACAACGTGTATGCATGCATTAAAAATGTATGCAAATTTGTAGAAGCCAAATGTACATAATAAATATTGTATATTCACATAGTTGAATGGAGTTGGAATACTACATTTGAATTGATGGGATGAGAGTTGCCGTTGATATTTACAAGAAAAAAAAGAGATCCTTCTTACCTTTGACCTGTTTGACGCACCCACACACACACAAATAATGTACCTTGTGTGAGACAATTGTTGTTATTGTTTTGACTTGGAAATTAGTGTTTTGGACATGGGAAAATGTTAATATTGATTTGTGTTTTCCAGGGGTCCCGTGAATGAGGACGTGTTTGATGCACCGGCGTTCCACGGAGGAAAGATCATGGACTCTGACATCCAGGAAATCAGTGAGCAGGTCCATCGAGCGCTGCTGCAGGTACACTTACAAAAATGACACACACACACACACACACACACACACACACACACACACACACACACACACACACACACACACACACACACACACACACACACACAACCAAAAAAATCCCCTTATTTCTTTAGTTTTTTTACCCACTATGCAGTTCACAACTTCTAACGCCACCCTTCCTCCGCCCAGCCGGTGCACCACATGGGCTCCAGCGGCTACGGGAGCCACGGGAGCAAAGGCTCCCATGAGCAGCTGCTGAGCGCGGGCTCGACCAGCGACAGCACGGGGGCCCTTGCTGGAGGCCCCGCCACCGCCACAGAGGAAGAGACGGCGCGGGCCAAGCCGCGCACCTTCCAGGATATCTGCAAGGGGGTGACCATGCTGAAGAACCAGGACCCCCAGGTGTGCCTGCAGCCACCCGCGCCCTGGACCCCCAGGCCCGAGCAGAGGCTGAAGGCCGCTGATGGTGAGTGGCAGTCCGGCCGGACACATCCATGTTTGGTGCTTTCTCAGACGTTGAATTTTAAGCGTTTTCTTTTGTCGCACCTTTTCTTTGACCGCCATCTGTGATGTATACGGTATTTGAGTGGATGGTTGATTATGTTAGACGTTATGTTCTAGGTGTGTCATTTTGGTTCTTGGTGTTTGGAACCACACAGAGTTGCATAATCATTAAGTGTGGAATAAAGTTAAAATAAATGTTAGACCATGGTTTTTGTTCACTGCTCGAGTTAAAATGTGTTCCATGTCTTGTTTTTATCGCTCACCAGCATCCTTTCCGGCTGCACTGACGAATCCCCTGGTCCGTCTGAATGACCTGGTGGCCAAGGACAGTACTGCAGCCAGCATGGAGGACCTCCCCTGTAAAGACCAGAGCGTTTACTCCTACCAGCAGATCAGCTGCCTCGACAGTGTCATCAGGTAAGGCCATCCAACCACTGTTGCAGTCCAGCGTTTTATGAATCCAGGCTGCTGTTGTGTGTGTGTGTGTGTGTGTGTGTGTGTGTGTGTGTGTGTGTGTGTGTGTGTGTGTGTGTGTCTTATCCTAAATCCTTCTCTCCTGGGACTTCGTCTTCTCCCAGGTACCTGGAGAACTGCAACATTCCCGGTACGGTGAAGAGGAAGTATCAGTTCTCCTCCCACACCCCCTCCTCCTCCGACGAGGAAAAGAAGGGCTCGGAGAACGGTTTCCAAGGCCCGCATGACACCCACCAAGGTAGGCCCACGCAGATCAGCCCACCGAGCCACGTGCTGCACACACCTCAAACATGTTTGGGCTTTTAAAATCATACATTTTTACAGTTAAAGATGCAATGTTTATTATTTGCTTGCTTGCAGATAAAAAAAATCTTGAAATGTCTGTAGGCAATGCCGATCGATAGTGATTTCAATAATGTTATCAATAAAATCATATCCTCACAAAATCCCATTCTTCATGATGAAAAGTTGGACATTGTGTTAGTATTTTTAGTTATTTACCAATCGTTATTCAGATGTACAACTCATCTCTGTCCCTCCATCCAGGCTCCATGATGTTCAACGCTCGCCCAGGGCCCCCCTTCATGAAGGGCCCCAAGAAGCCTCTGGCGGCCCTCCCCCTGGCCTGCAAGGCGGAGAGCGTGGTGTCCATCACCTCTCAGTGCAGCTACAGCAGCACCATCGTCCACGTGGGGGACAAGAAGCTCCAGCCCGAATCTGGTGATTCCCCCTTGCCCCCCCCCCCATGCCCGCACACACCCCATGCTCCACACCCTCAATATGGCCTGTTTGTGGGTGAATTATTTGTTGTATAATAATCATGACAAGACTAGCCACCATGCAGACATTTGACATTACCTTTTAATCCATGTGAAAAATGGGATTGCCTTATGCGACTGTGTCTAACCCCTCCATGCACCCTGCCCCCCCACCCTCCCTCAGAGATCATCGAGGACGTGGTGGAGAGCCCTGCGCCCCCTCCCCCGCCCGCCAGCGTGGTGGAGTCCCCGCCCAGCCAGGAGAAGGAGGCCTACAGGCGCCTCGGCCTCACCAAGCAGGTGCTGGCGGCGCACACCCAGAAGGAGGAGCAGGCCTTCCTGACCCGCTGCCGGGAGCTCGGCGACGCCCACACCTTCCAGAAGGACTGCTCCACCTACCTGCACCGCCACCGCCGGGCCACCAACGCCGAAGGTAGCGCCCTTGAGCAACCGTCGGAATGCATGGTGTTTATGTGCAGCCATGTTTCATTGCGGTGTAATCGTTGTATCTGACCTCATCGTCTTAGTATTGGACAAAGTATTCGGTGCGGTAGAAGAAAAAATACATTCCTATAATCAGTTCCAAACCTCATCGATAAGTCCTACATCTGTAGCATGTAGCAGTTAGCATGTAGCACAACACATACCAGAGATGGTACAATGAATGGGACAACGCATGCAATGAAATTAGACGTGGCAGGAGGTGGTAACTCACGCTGAATATCGTCTCCGCCCTGCAGAGTCCTCAGGGGCCCGGGGGCCACACAAGCAGGGCGCCGGCCGGCCCGAGCCCGGCACCAGGAAGGGCGGCCGGAACAAGAAGTCAAAAAAGCCCCGCATGAAGCCTCCCGACTCGTCGGACAGCGCCATGTCCGACCGCAAGCCCCGCCCCCCTCTGCAGGGCCTCAACCAGACGTCCTGGTCACCGTCGGAGGCCTCCCAGTCGGCGTTCAGCGTCTCGTACCCGGCCCTGGTTCCGGGTTACCCGCTCTCCGTGTACGCCGCCGCCCCAGCCCGGTCGGCCTGCCCGGAAACCTCCCTCTCCGGCGGCTTCGCTGAGGTCCAGAGCAGCCAGGCTCCTCCCACCGCCACGCCCTTCGCGGCTCCCATCGTGGCGCCTGTGGTGACGCTGGTGCTGCCCAACTACCTGTTCCCTCAGATGGCTCCGATGGGCCAGATGGCCGCGGCCCCGAGTCCGGCCTTCTTCCCTGAGCAGACGCAGCCCCAGCCGGCGTACACCGCCCAGACGGCCTACCAGCCTGCCTACCCCATAGAGCCGCAGGCCCCCTACGCCACCCTGGCGCCCCAGCCCTTCGCCCCCAGACCGGCCTTCATCCCCCAGCCTGCGTTCGTCCCCCCGCCCGCGTTTGTCCCCAAGCCCGCGTTCGTCCCCCCGCCCGCGTTCGTCCCCCAGCCGGCCTTCCTCCCCCAGCCGCCCTTCCTCCCCCAGCCGCCCTTCCTCCCCCAGCCGCCCTTCCTCCCCCAGCCGGCCTTCCTCCCCCAGCCCACCTTCCAGGCCCCGCAGGCGGCCTACGCCTCCACACCGCAGCCTTTTCAGACGCAGCCCGCCTACAGCCCCCAGCCGCACCTCTCCCTGGCTCCCCAGGCGTCCTTTGGCGTCCAGACCCAGTTTGTGACGCAGGCCCCCTACCCGGCCAGGCCCTTTGCCTACGCCATGCGCGCGGAGACCCCGACGGTCCCGGACCCCCGGGACGGGGCAGCGTCGCGCTCCTCCACGCCTGCGTCGGCCGGCCGCGAGCCCCCCGCCTCACCGGCCCCGCTCTTTGAGTCGCGCTGCAGCTCGCCGCTGCAGCTCAACCTGCTGAGCATGGAGGAGAGACAGCGCTCAGCGGAGCGGCCGAACGCAGGGCCGCCGGCCGGACCGGGGCCCCCCGTGTGCGGAGAGATGGGCGTGGCCCCCGCCGAGGACCTCCATCAGGTGAGACCAGGATTCATGTTCAGTGGGGCAGTGTTGTGGAGAGGCAATCAAAGGGCTTCTGGACTAGCTCTTTCAACACAATAATAAATATAAAAGTAACTCATTTCTTTCCATTTAAAAAAACGTTTATCCCAGTTCTCAAATCCAACTGGGGAGTGATAGTGTTTGAAGTGGATTGAACCATTTTTGTGCACAGAAGAGAAACAGAGGAGAAATAGAGTAACACAATTCTTATTGAGCAAGCTGTCCGTTTAGTGAGCTGTGCGACAGTTTTTTAACCCGCATGCCCCACTTGGTTTGTCATACAGAACCATCTGGAAAGTTTTCTACTTGGCCGAGGCTCTTTCAAAAAGGACTTGGCATTTGGTTGCATGAACCATTTTCTTACAGCCGTCGATCCGGTAGATCACATAGTTCCCCATAGGACGCTGATTTGGCCCGACACGTAAAGGCTGACGAGAGGGAGTCTAATCCAGCGTCCTCGCAGGGTGGAGCACCTTAGCCACTTGAGAGAGTGAGAGGGTGTGGTTGTAGTGCGTTGTGTACGGGGGTGCGTCTCTGACGGTCGCTCTCTCTCCTTGTGCTCGCAGGAGGAGTCGCCTGAGGACGAGGCCCAGAGCGACGGGAACCTGACCTCCAGCGACCTGCTGGACCTCCTGCTGCAGGAGGACTCCCGCTCCGGGACCGGCTCGGCCAGCTCCGGCTCCATGGGCTCCGGGTCAGGGTCCGGGTCAGGCTCCCGGTCGGGGTTGGAGTCCGGGTCTGGCTCCCGGAGCTCCGGCTCCAGGAGCTCCGGCTCCAGGGGCTCTGGCTCGGGCTCCAGGTCGGGGGTGGGGTCCGGGTCAGGTTCGGGCTCCGGGTCCAACGGCTGCAGGACCTCAGCGAGCGGGGCATCCGGGAGCAGAACTGGTCAGTCATTAACCCTGTGTGTGTGTGTGTGTGTGTGTGTGTGTGTGTGTGTGTGTGTGTGTGTGTGTGTGTGTGTGTGTGTGTGTGTGTGTGTGTGTGTGTGTGTGTGTGTGTGTGTGTGTGTGTGTGCGCGTATAGTCAGTCAGTCAGTCAAACCTTGATTCTTAGAGAGAAAGCCATGAATGTACATCATTGCAATATTAGGAATGACTTTTTTTACATTTTGGTCCTGACTTAACGACTATTACACATGTGGGCGCTGAAACTGCACCAGTAATGGACCACTATTTTACCTGTTTCGTTTTGGGCTATTGTTGAGATTCTCCTTTTTCTTTCAACAAAGGCAATACAATGCATGCACAATTGTGTTAACAATCCCAGAGCCATTAGTCTTCAGTAGAGTATTTACATGGTGGGTTCCTCACTAAACAACCAAGGGAATTACATTAAATTAAAATAAATGTAAAATGCATTAATTAACACTGGATACAAGATGTATTAAAAAAAAAAAACCTTTCCATATTTTTCTTTCCAATGCCTGTCTCTGATCCCCCACATGTTCTTAAACTCATGGCTCCTCCTGCTCTCCACAGGAAGCCGCAACACTAGCAAGTACTTTGGCAGCGTGGACTCCCTGGGGCCCGACGCCAGGGTAAAGGCCAGGGCCAAGCTGCGGGGCGAGGCCGGCTCGGAGGCCGGCCGGCCCCTTGCTCCGGGGGACCGGGAGAGGCTGCAGGAACCCCTGTGGTTCCTGGGGGCCAACACTGGCGACCAGGTCATGATGACCTACCAGATGCCTTCCAGGTGAGGGGAGGTGGCTTTGGAGAGAACACACCCACCAGACTGGCCGATAGAACAATTTATTGTATTTGTTCATTCATTTCCAAATTTCCAAAATAAATGTGCCAATTCCTTCATTAGCAGGATGAGAATGATTGTTGAAATTGCTCAAAGGTTGGGAAAATGTGAAATTAATAAGTGAAACCATACCACGTGGCATTATTTGATTTAAACAAGCAAAGGATGAATGTATAACCAAACTATAACTAAAGGGCCCTGTTTTTTATTTTGCATCAAGTGAAATCAATTCAGGGTCAGTTGAGGATAGGTTCCTTTTAAGGCATTAGCAATAGAGCCTCTTAGTTTCCTTGGCAACTCGGATTCATACCTGGGCCCTTGTCGATGTTTCTAAATATCCTCCGTCTGTCTGTCTGTCTGTCTGTCTGTCTGTCTGTCTGTCTGTCTGTGTCTGTGTCTGTGTGTGTCCAGAGACATCCAGAAGGTTCTGCGGGAGGACAAAGAGCGGCTGAGGCTGATGCAGAAGAGCCAGCCGTGCTTCTCGTCGGAGCAGTGGAGGGAGCTGGTGGAGGACCACCCCTGGATGAGGAGGGGGGGCCTGCCCTCCACCATCAATGTCAAGGTGAGACCCTGCATCTTATCGGAGAGGGGGGGGGGCACGTGGAGATTAAGATTACCTTTTTTTTTATTATGAGAATTTGATTAACTTCTATTTAAGTCCCATGTAGATGAAGACAGCCATTCATTCATAAGTACTTAATTTATGCCAAGATATATAGAAAAATGGTTTGAATCATTAAGATGGCCCTCAGTTGTTGGATTTCCAACAGATAAGAGGATGAATAGTGATATATATTGACATTTTCTGATTATTGAACAAAACAACAACAACAAAGACCTCTTCCAAACCGGCCCCTAAACATCAACAGGGTTGTTGTGCACATTAGTACAAATTGCTATCAGGATAATCACCCTTCTGAAACGATGAAGGTTAGCTAGCTCACTGCTTGATTAACTCACAAAAAGTGAAGGGGAAACAAACACAACTTTGTACAACTACTCATGTTTCTGTAGAGGTGGAAGCAATCGGTGTACTGATCTAAGTGTGTGTGTGGTTTCCGCAATCCAGGAGTGTGTGTACTGTGAAGACACAGCCACGCACCCTTCTGCCGAGGAAGACCACCCAGAAATGGACCTTGGGGACAGGGTAGAGGAGAAGGGCCGACAGGACCAGATACAGCAGCCCCACGAGGCCGGACCTCTGCCCGACTTAGGGTCATAGACACACACACACACACACACACACACACACACACACACACACACACACACACACACACACACGAGGGGATGACATGCACCATTGCCATGGCATCAGATGCTTACATTAAACCACATTGAATTACATTGCACACACATGCACCTGGGCATCTCTATAAACATGAGGTATAAACTGACGTGCCTTGGGGACTTGCATGGCAACACTGTGCATCGAACAATTTCACGTGTGTGGAACTCTCCTCTTTGCGGCCATTTGGGATGGCGTTGAAGCTGTGTACACGTGTGTGTCTATGTCTGTGTGTGTCCAGGAGCAATTATGCGTGATAAATAGGAAGAGGTGGACTGCAGACCGCAGTACCAATCCCCTCCTTCCAGGGGGCAGTATGCTCCAGATTCTGAAGGCATTGTCCAACACACTGTTCTCTGCTCATGAAACACAAGCCCTCACACATGTTCTCTCTTATACCTTTGGTGCCCAACTTGCGTAGCTCATGACTATAATCATGCGAAAATGCCTTAGTTTTACGAGCTCAGGCTTAATTGTATTATTGGTACTTTTATTCAACTTAAATGGAAATAATTTCTGAATTTTATTAATGAATTACAAAACAGATTGCCACTTTACTAGGCAAAATATGCCCTTTACAGACTTTCTATATGTTCTGGGGACCGTCCTAGGCAGAGCGATGAGGCTTTTTGGTGCAGGTTACCAAGCTCTCTAGTTGTTCCTTCCTGGGGCCATGTAGCATGGACAGGCTGTTAAGTGGCTAGTCTAAAGATACGCTCAAATCAAGAAAGTGTTTCAATCAAACTCATCCACTTATCCTCGCCCTTTATTTATGTATTGTTGCAGAGAAAGCACAGAATTTTGACCAAAGCTCAGAAAGTGGGTTCGACCTTTTGAGCTCCGACTTACAGCCGATGATTTATATATATATATATATATATATATATATATATATATATATATATATATATATATGGGTACAACCCCACACAAGCTACTGTTAAACTCATCCCACTGACCACGGGGAACTCCTGTATTATATGGCCATTGGCCACAGCCCTGCATCGGGGCTGGCCAGTGAAAATGGTGAATAACCACGCTAGTGTCATTCATCTTTTTGAGTGTTTTTTATTTAGTTTTGTGGCTCAGGATGGTAGGAGAAATATGTAATGTTTTTTTGCGTCACACTGAATCAATAACCAATGAGCAGCGTTGCACACAGTGGATAAGTCACATGGGCAACATGGTATCAGAGTGCTGAAATACACATTGGTCAAGTGTGACTATTCATTTTATTTAACCTATTACCAAGGTCACACAATCACAGCAACTGTAAAGCCTCCTTATTGGTCCCTTGGGCATTCCAATAAGCTATTTTGCTCATATTTATATGTTTATAATGAGCTGCTTGTCGCCTCGTTATTGTTATTTATTTGTTTATTTAAATGACAGTCAGTGGTTCCTATGGCTACGTCTTTGTGGGATAAAAGAAAGTTGCTTCAAAAGTTGACCCCATTGTCAAGGCATATTCACCATGTTGTATTGTACAAACCAGGGTACTGTGAACTTTAAGAGGTCGTCTCCGTCCTCTGGTTCACCAGCCCCATGAGTTTAGAGCATCTTGGACTGTTTAGACAAGCATTAAGCACTAGAATATCGGAGGACTGCTGCGTCACAGCGGTCGAGGATGCAGAAAAGCAAATCACCATAGTTACCTTACACACTGTGGGTTTGAGTGTGTGATGCACAAACGCATATGCAACAGAATGTGGGAAGTAGAGCACTGGACGTGTTAATGTGTTATTGTGCTCACCGTAAGAGGGAAGCTATGCTCATTATGTTAAAGACATGGGGACTCTGGGAGGGTCCATATTGGCTCCATCATTCAGTTTATGAGGACTAAGAACAATTGTGGTGCGGGGGAGCATAAGAGAGGGTTGTGGGGGGTAAGGGCGCTATGAATCAAGTCAAGTCCCTTGGGTTGTGTTGAAGTGATTTGATATCCCTATTATTGTGGCATCGTTTTAGGTCATATTTTTCTTCTCTTCTCTTTGCCGCCGTTTTCTCTTTGTGTACTGTTGAGCTTTTGATTGGGGTTTTGGAAATTCAAAACAGGAAAGTGCTTTAGGAGCGTTATCGGGGAATTACCTCTGATTCTGAAAAGAGAATTAAACCTCAACCTTTCCACCTTTACTGTATGCGCTATGAAACGTACTATTACCTTTGTGGGCGCAGCGCGGTGAACAGGGTGGAGGTACCTTGTGGATTCCTCTCGGTGGTCTCCATGTACCAAGTCTGTAAGGAGAAGACCCTTGTTTGACTTAAGGTGTTGCACCCACCTCATACAAGGGCCTGGCCCCCCTCCTTCTATGAGTATATTGTTTTTTTATCAATATTGTGTCCCACATTTATTTTGGAGATTATTTTTGAGTTCTGGTGTGTTACAAATGTTTGTTGTATTTTTTATTACCTTGTGACAGAATTGGTAGGGCATCACCTGCTAAGAATGTTTAAAGTATGTGTTTAATCAAAGCCTTACTCGTAAGGCCGTATCAGGATAGCCATTTTAAAATGATTTCACATGCAGTATGAGACCATGTTTTTTAAAACTGGCACGTTTTCTGTGCGGTTTTTGTAGGTTACAAAATGTGTTGATTGAAACATGAAGATGATGTAATAAAAATGGCAAAAGCATTATACATGTGGCTATGCTACCAATTATTGTGCTACTTATTGTTTAATTGGACTTCCTCACGTCTCCGTTACATTGAATGATTATTTTCAAAATCTGCTGAGCAACAGATTTTGTTGAATTTGTTGTATACCCATGGGATTCGTGTTACCGCCATATGCTCTCTTTCTCTCACTCTCTTTTAATTTCTCGCCCTCCTTCACCGTTAATACCTTAGGGCCAACTGTCGCATCTTGCTGACCTCTGACCCAAGAATTCAAGCAGCGTTAATGCAGATTTAATTTCGAATTTTATATTCAAATATATCTCCGACTCTGCTCATTATTGGTTTATGCCGAATCAACAAATCACGTAATGTCGGCTGTAAAGGGTCAATGCATCCCATGGCAATAAGCTGTCTTGACATTGTGCGTGGATGAACCTGGTGTTGCTGCAAGTTTCGGATGTCTTTGAGCTCTCCTCTCCGGCTTTGACGCCCATCTGTCACACGCCGGCCCACCATGCTCTCCGCTTTGATCACAACGCCTCCTCCGCTCTCGTTTCACCGTCTCCTCCGACATCATACGGTTCACACCTTGTCCAATTTGAGACCTGGGTGTGAACGAGCACAGGGAAGCGCCTTTCTCTGATCCTGCGTATTAGTCATTTCTGCAGAAGGGTTAAAGACTAATCAGCACTTGATTTGACCTAAGCGGAACTTCGTCCTACAAAATGGAATGCTTGCATTATAAATAACTCTGACATCCACGTAAAAGTCATGTCTGGTTTGGTTGTCCACAATGCAACCATTGCATATTTTTAACAGCCCTCTTCATATCGATAAAGTGTGGTCTGCGACAGCTTTATGAAAGACAACATTTCAGACTTTTGAAGTCATGCGCTTTCGAAAAATCAGTCTATACGGACTCAAGGCAGCGCGTTGTTATTGTTTGCGTCTGGCCTATTTTTACTGTTCACTGGGAGGGCTGTTCGGACACCATTTGGGTCCAGACAGGATCTGAAGCCACTTTGATGCGGATGTTATTTGCATCGGAGGTGTGAGCTGTATCGCCGACTGGGGCAATCCGAGGTGTGACATCATCCCTTTCATGTGCCAGCTTCAGTGACTTTAAACGTGGGATCCACACTTAGGACCGATGCAGGCTATGGCCTATAGGAGAACCCACCATGGTCATGTCTGAAGCTTCCCAGCATAACTTGACAACCGTTGTTTCATACTTATTTATTATTTTATTTATGAGATTCAAACATGGAATTATAGCAAAAGCTTTCTAAACATCATTACATCATCCACTTATTCTGACGGAGGCTAACCCCAAAATCAAACTACATGCCTCATGACACAGGACTACATTTGGAATAATACAACAAAAATAATTATATTAATCGCAGAAAAGGGCCGAACGTGTCGGTATCTAAAGAGCTTGGTCCTCACACGCGTCCTTTATTATACACTCCATTATATACAAAGATGGGCTGCCCTTCCAGTTCTTCTTTTTATTCCCTGGTCCACGTCTGTAGCGGTAAGTGAATCTCCGGTCTGAAGGGTGAAACAAGAAATTCTCAGCCTTGTTGTCAGGTGTACGGTCTTAATAACTCACAACGATACGAGCAGGGCCTATTGGCACACAAACGTCCCACACTGAGGGCCCAGTGCCACGGGGACCCCCACTGTGTCCCCCTCTCTCCCCTACCACGGCCTCCACATGGACTGAGAGTAGAGGACGGTGGGGGGCATGCCGGTGGGTGTGCTGGTGGCCTCGCGGGGATCCAGCCCCTGCCCCTCGGAGCTCTGGTTGTGCTCGCTGTCCGTGTCGTCCAGGTCCGAGCACAAGTCCGAGCACAGGTCCTCACTGGACGCACTGGAGGGGGCCGGGGAGAGGGCCATGCTGGATATACTCCTTCCCCCGGGCGAGGCGAGGCTGGCGCAGAGCGCGTCGCCCGCGTTCTGCCAAGTGCTGCCGTTGTGACCACCACCAGTAGTAGTAGCAGTGGTATTGGTGGTCGTGGTAGTGGTCGTGTCTGTGATTAAATCCATGAGCACGTCCGTGAAGTGGTCCTCGTTCAGGGGCATGCACTCCAGCAGATGGTTGAGCAGCTCGGCCGCCACCGTCGCGTCGATGCCGGGGCAGTTGGACACGAACATGTGCACCTCGTGCATGCACTGGATGTACCCGGCGGCGAACCGTTCGCTGGCCTCCCGGTTCAGCGTGTCGGTCTCTGTTTGTGCAAAAAGGAAGAGGGGAGCTTTAGAAGGGGTGATGGAGGGTCCAGCTATTTGGATAGAGGGGTGGGGTGTGCTGACCTTGCGTTCGGTTCTGCAGAATGTCCTCAACCTTTTTCACTGTCATCTCCAGCACCTCTGCGTTCTCCATTTTGGACTGAAACTTAAAAAGAGAGAGAGAACAAGAGACCATGGGCACAGGGTGTTTAGAACAGAAACCGGTCTGATGTGTTCATGAACGTGTCGCAGTCGAGCCGGTATAGCAGTCACAGGTGAGCGCGTAATGAACCACGGGGCTACTCACGTCCGCGTCCGCCAGCAGGTTCCGAAGCTCCTGCAGACTCTCATTGATGCGAGCACGCCTCTTCTTCTCCACTAAGGGCTTCCTTGTCTGTAAGAACATGTGAGACGTGTTAAAACAACCGTGGTTATAACCGCGGTTTCCATTGAAGGGTGCTGCAGAAAGTACCACGATGCGTCGCTTACGAGGGCTGAGTCGATTTACCTTTCGGTCTCCTCTCTGTATCCCGTAGTAATCCTCCTCCTCTTCTTCCGTATCCAGTTCGCTTACGCTGGGTCGAGCCGAAGGGGCCATGTTGGTTTGAGCCCGAATTGTGCAAAAAAATTACCGCAATTGGTTAGATATCCCAGCGCTCTCTGGTTCTCTCCCCGGACTCCAGTGACGGGCAGCTGGCGAATGGAAACCGGTCCGAGGGAATCAATAAACGACAGGCGAGGCGACCTGTGTTTATTGTGCAATCCTAGTGAGACGGGCTGCTGGCCCCGAGTAACTGTTGTTAGTATTTATAGGGGCTTATTAGCATGTGAATGAGGGTCTGGCTGCTCATGCTCGCGAACAACGGAGCGCACATCGCAGCAGCCAATGGGCGAGCAGTCCTTTGTCTGGTCGGGCCCCGCAGCGCCGCCAGCGCCTCGGACCGCGGCTTTAATGAATTATCTTTTGGTTGACGGGGCCGAACGCGCCGGTTTTTCCTCTGATAGATAGATAGATAGATAGATAGATAGATAGATAGATAGATAGATAGATAGATAGATAGATAGATAGATAGATAGATAGATAGATAGATAGATAGATAGATAGATAGATAGATAGATAGATAGATAGATAGATAGATAGATAGATAGATAGATAGATAGATAGATAGATAGATAGATAGATAGATAGATAGATAGATAGATAGATAGATAGATAGATAGATAGATAGATAGATAGATAGATAGATAGATAGATAGATAGATAGATAGATAGATAGATAGATAGATAGATAGATAGATAGATAGATAGATAGATAGATAGATAGATAGATAGATAGATAGATAGATAGATAGATAGATAGATAGATAGATAGATAGATAGATAGATAGATAGATAGATAGATAGATAGATAGATAGATAGATAGATAGATAGATAGATAGATAGATAGATAGATAGATAGATAGATAGATAGATAGATAGATAGATAGATAGATAGATAGATAGATAGATAGATAGATAGATAGATAGATAGATAGATAGATAGATAGATAGATAGATAGATAGATAGATAGATAGATAGATAGATAGATAGATAGATAGATAGATAGATAGATAGATAGATAGATAGATAGATAGATAGATAGATAGATAGATAGATAGATAGATAGATAGATAGATAGATAGATAGATAGATAGATAGATAGATAGATAGATAGATAGATAGATAGATAGATAGATAGATAGATAGATAGATCGATCGATCGAAACTTTATTAAACGCCCGGAGGGGACATTCCTTACAAAAGAAGCCCAGCAGAAGTGGAAAACACGGGATAAGATACAATAAAGAATTGTATCTCATAGTATCTAATTTTTTGTAACACTTTTGGGAAAGGCTTGCATCATAGCCTACGTCACTCGCTGAGATTGTATTGTAGGTTATAGACCATTTGGACTGACTTCAACGTCTGCTTATATAGAATAGCAGGTTTACAAGGTAAGTATTTTACTTAGTTTTCTATTTTCCCGACTTCTTTATGACTATCGGTGTTCACTTTATAGCCCACTTTCAGTATTAATTATAAATAAAGCGGGGTATAATGTGATAAATATATATAGAGCTTATGCTGTTACATGTTGCAGAGAAACACACACACACACACACACACACACACACAAATCAATAAATAGAATTACAGATAGGCTACATTTTTTTATTATTATTTTATTTCGAGGCATTTTGTCCGAAGTTCTGGTGATTTACCCGTGCCTGGCGGATGTAACGAGATGCCTCCAGTCGGCAGCTGCTGGCGGCAGCCCCCTTGGCCCAAACTGAATCAGCCGGGGAATTAAGAGCCCTCCTCCAAAGAAAGCGACAGGTGTTGCCTGCGCCTCGTTTGTTCTCCCCGTTTTCTGTGACTTCTGATTTGCGTTCCTGCAGGCCTCCCCGATATCCCCCATATCCAAAGGAAAAATATCTCGCTCTTAGTTATTTTTCATTGATAAATAAAGATTCTGATTCTGATGGATTTAGATTGTGCTTTTGTGCGCAATATCTGCTCATTTTGAGCATGCGTGCTTTGCTCTGAACGTGTTGTGTTTATCGCATTGTGATGCAAATCAATCTAGCGTATAGCTTCACTAGGACATTATTGTTGCTTATGACTGCTGCATGACTCCTATGTCAGGTTGCAAACACGAGAAGATGCACTATATGTTGCAATTTTCCGCACAATCTTTCCGCACTGGCATGGGCGTATGAGGGAGAGTATAATAACTTGTGTGTGTGTGTGTGTGTGTGTGTGTGTGTGTGTGTGTGTGTGTGTGTGTGTGTGTGTGTGTGTGTGTGTGTGTGTGGGGGTGTTGGAACCTAGCCACCGCCATCCTCTGCTCCAGATTTTTAATGGTCTGGACTGTGGAGAGAGCAGCTGCCCCGGCTCCCTTTTGTTCGTCAACTCGCTGAGGGACCAGGCGTCTGTTTCCCTCTCTTCAGTAGCCTACTGACTGACTCCATCAGATCGGGCCAGTAATAAAGGGATCGGGCCAGTATTAAGGGCCCACAATGGCGGGAGTGAGGACACGAGCACAGTGATTATATAGAGGGGTATGAGTAAATTTCAGGCAGGAATTATGCTAGGCTACTTATTAATATGTTTATTAACCAGTTTATTCTTAATTGGACCTCATATTGCCTTTTTCAGCCACAAGCAGCATACTTTCAACTATCAATGGGCCCCTGTATAGTGGTGTATCATTATTTTATATCTTTAATTATACCAGATATTCTTAAAGAGACGATTGTCCCTCGATAGTATAGCACGTAAGATAGGCCTGCTCTGTTACAGAAGCAGCAAATTGGAAAGTAATGTGAAATGGACAAGTATTCTTCTTTAAATGCTCAGAATAAATGAATACACAAACATAACTGCATACAAGATATATTTTTATTAATATTTGTGTTAAACATACAAATGGTATAGAGGAGGAAGTAAACCAAAGACAGTGCTGGACAACAGCTCTACGGAGACATTGGTCATCTTATAATATCGAATAAATAAAGTTGTTAACACAATAAATACAAGAGAGATTAATAGGAGCCTTCTATAATGCAGGCTACGGGATATCGACTTCAGATAGGAAGTACTTGAAAGGGTCTTCATCTAGCACACCTAGAATCATAAGTATCGGAACAAAAAGCGCCCCACACATGGTTGTTTTCAGAGTAGCATATCTATAAGATACATAACAGAAGATGCTCTAACAAAAAATGGGAGAATCGACATCGTAGTACAATGGAGTCCACATGTTCACCAGGGCCTCCACATCTCCAGCAGACCCAGGGGACTGTGGTGGCTGGGGCTACTTGGCAACCGCAGCACCCTCTCCTGGGGCCAGGCTATTTGGCCCCCGGCACCCCTGAAGGGTGTGCCGGGGAGCTCTGCCAGGGCGGGCGTGTCTTGTCTTGGGGTGCGCTGTAGGGGGCGCTCGTCGGTGGACCTGGGCAGGGACTTCAGCAGGTGGTTGAGCAGGCGGGAGCCCAGGGCTTTGTCCATCCACTCACAGGTCAGCAGCATGTTGTGGACCTCGTGCATGCACTCGATGTAGCCCGTGCTGTACTTCTGCTGCGCCTCTAGGCCTAACGTGGGATCGGCTGAGGAGAAAGGCGGGCGATGTTTATTACGTGGTTCAACAGCACCCCCTGCTGGTAACAGCAAGAGTAGTGAGAGCAGTGCATTGCTTTTACCAGTTCTCTTTAATTAAACCAAACTGTTGGTAAAACTGCTGCATTGTGCAGGCTCAAAAAGTATGTTTATATTTAATTGTGAAATACTCAATGGTTATTAATGATATAATCGTTGGAGAATACATGCCTTCTACTGTTCACAAGTCATCAAGTTGTAGGCCTATGAATATGAAAACACTTGTTGCTGGTGACAACAGTCTGTCCGAGTTGAGTCAAGTTTCTTACCATTGCGTTTGTGACTCTGGATGTTCTGCAGGTGTTTCACGGTCATTTCTAGGATATCTGCTTTCTCAAGTTTCGATTGCTGTTAGACAATAAAAAAGCATTAATTTGTAACCGACTCTGAGGTATCCAACAGTTGGCATTACAATTGAAAACCGCTATAGGCCTAGCTCTAAAATACTTACATCTAGTCTAAACGCTCCGATCACCGTTTCTTTGAGTTGATCCAAACAAGTGTTTATCCTCTCTCTCCTTTTTCTCTCAATAAGTGGCTTCCTTAACTATGTAGAAGAAAAAAACACTGTTAGCACCGCAGAAATAGGATTCCTTTGCGGAAAAACAGGGCAACAAGACGAGAGTAGGCCTACAGCATTAGGGTTATCCATCCAACAACCTTAAACGCGTTAAAGCCCCAACAAAAGTATACCTTTCTCTCCTCCTTAGCACTCGAGTGTCTCCCCACGTTGTGAGCCATAGAGGACGCGGTCATGTTGAGCCCACTGTTGCCTGAGCGAGTTTCAGAGCGTCTCTAAGGCCCTGCGCGCTGCGTGGCCCTCTTATTTATAGGGCACAATTAGCATGTGAATGGTCCAACTCTTTGGCTTCGGTATTTTCCCACACACAGGGTCGCTCCCAGCGGCCTTCTCCCATCAGTCAAGACTGACAGGTCACTGGCTCTATTCAATAGCAGGCGAAACCAAACTTGAAAAAAAAACACACACAACGACAGATGTCCTGCTTGAAACCACGCACCCATCCTCCACCACAACACAACTTTCGTTTCCTCTTTTTCCTTTTTTTTTTTGCTGGCCGAATCACGTGACCCAAAGGCGCGCCGATTCTCTCGGAGTTGTCATTCCCATGGATGAACAAGGGTGTGCAATTACCGCGCTATGCTCCGGGGAGTCGTCGCCCATTGGCTTTCAATAGGTGGAGGAAACATAAGACCACGTGCAAGGAGGAAACCTTCGGAAACCTTACAAAAAAAACATCGCGCTCTCAAAACCTTGAAGCAGACGAGAAACAGGCTCCCCGTTATAGCGCTGTTTGGGGGACACTTTTTGGTTCAACAACAGACTACTAAAATAACACACGCACACACACATATATATATATATATATATATATATATATATATATATATATATATATATATATATATATATATATATATATATATATATATATATATATATAGGCCTATCTATATATATATATATATATATATATATATATATATATATATATGTGTGTGTGTGTGTGTGTGTGTGTGTGTGTGTGTGTGTGTGTGTGTGTGTGTGTGCGTATATATATATATATGTGTGTGTGTCTGTGTGTGTGCGTATATATATATATATAATTTTTTTTTTTTGTGTAATTTTATGAAATAACAAATATGAAAAAGAAAATAGGCCTCTTTACGTAAACTTCCCCAAAGATTAGAATCAATAAATATGATTATTTTTCAGTCCATGCCATTTATTGATATGCATCGATGTGTGTGATTGTGAATCGCCCTCTTTCCTATCGTTTCCGAGAGGAGAAAAGACAATTTTTTTCTTGAAGGTATTTTTTTAGGCACAGGCACTACACAGGTTAAATAACAAGTCTTTGACCATCTTTGTGAAATGACCAACATCTGTGGTCGACGACGGCGCACGGCCAAGTGAGCAGATGTCCGCGTGACCAGATGTCCCCGAGCGGCGGCTCGCGCTCTGCTGCGCCTCTGTGTGGAGCCACGCGACCGCCGGGCGAACGCCAGGTCGTGGGAAACACAGCCGAACAATGCTGGCTATTCAAGCGGTCCTAATCACCATGAAGAGAGTAGGCCTAATAACCCCTAGAAAAAGTGGACTGTCCGGTCGGGAGAAGGTTGTTAGAGCAGTCCAAAAATAAATAATAAAGAAATAAAGAATTTATATTTATATATAACCCTTTAAATAATAACAATAATACAAGATAAAGTTGGATAACCGACCAAACAGTATTCTTCTGTTCTACAAAATCATTAGAGCCCGAAGCAAACCATTTTACAACATCACTAAAGCAACAGGTGCCTTTGTGCCCGGTGCTTGTTGGCCGAGAGTCACACCCTCTGATCGGGAGTTGAATGGGTATAACCAAAGACACAGGTTTTCTGGGTCTGAACAACACTCGCGGGGGATGGGCCGAAGACATACGGGCATATGGCACGCGACTAACATACTCCTATTTCTCAGGGATTTCTCAGAGAAAACATTTAAGAAGCTTGAAATGTAACTAAATTGAATATTTACAAGCAGCAGCACTGGAAACGTGATATCTGACAAATTAGACTAAATGTATTAAGTAATCAATTAAACAATTAAAACGAGGTTTGCAAAGTAGGCTGCCACATCTTGAAAGCAGCGTTCTTGTTGTTTAAAAAACAAGATTAAATGTCTTCATAGCACACATTTGAGTTTGCTTCCACAACCCCCCCCCCCCCCCCCCCCCCCCCCCCCCCCCCCTCTCTCTCTCTCTCTCTCTCTCTCTCTCTCTCTCTCTCTCTCTCTCTCTCTCTCTCTCTCTCTCTCTCTCTCTCTCTCTCTCTCTCTCTCTCTCTCTCTCTCTCTCTATATATATATATATATATATATATATATATATATATATATATATATATTTAATGGTTGTACATATATTTCAAATTGCTTCTTGTTGGAATTGAGGGTGAAGAAACTGTTATATTCACATATCTTCTATATTTGTGATATTTCTCACACACACACACACACACACACACACACACACACACACACACACACACACACACACACACACACACACACACACACACACACACACACACACACACACATGCACACAAACGGCACTGTGTGCTGGAGGCATCTGCACAGTGCACACCATAGTCAACAGAGGAAGCTGGCACAGTGCAGATTCACCAGCACAGGAAGTGTCTGAAGAGGACCCAGGAAGACCGGGACAAAGGTGTCCGCACTGCTGTATGTCATGTTCACAGGCTCCCCCGCCCACACCTCCTCTATGAACGGTCAGACTCCGGTGCATTGGAAGGATCTTCTACATCCCTGACCACATGTTCCTGCACTGTCAGTGTAGCCAGATTGGGCCTGATTTCCCGCCCAATCTGTTCCACAGTGTGGTCATTATACCTTCAGTTCCAAAGACTAGTCCTGCAAAATGGATTTGGATTTCAGACCTCTTGTTTTTGATCTTAGGACATTGGTTCTGTGGGTTGCTGGTACACTGATCTGGCACAGATGTGGTGTGCTCTTTCTACTTCTGGCTCTGCCACTCTTTATCTCCACCTTTCATGGCTCTTTTTCTCCAGAGTAAATTGGACTTGTAATTGACTTTCACATACCACCAGTTAGGCTGTTTTCAAGAGGAACAGCAAGTCTGAGGTCATGTCTCTCTTTCTTAACAGGGACAAAACACATTATTTCTATATTTGTGAGATTTCTACCAAGAACCACAACTTGTGGTTTAGGTTTAGGTTTCTCACTACAACATGCATGATTCATTCACAAGCAAGAAAACACACACACACACACACACACACACACACACACACACACACACACACACACACACACACACACACACACACACACACACACACACACACACACACACACACACACACACACACACACACACACACACACGTATTCACGTCAGCCAATCTAATATTGTGTTATCACGGGGTGAGAACGCCCTCGTGTGGCCGTGGGCTGCTCGGTCTGAGCAGATCCAGTATTGTGACCATATTGCCTCACGACCAGAGGGGGCGTCCTTTCTAACTGGAATGACAACCACCTTGCTACTAGCATAGCAGTCGGATCCAGATAAAGAACTGGGAAACAGTGGCCACACGATCACAAACAAGGGGAGGTGACCAATAAGGGAAACAAAGGAGATTATTTTGTAACGCTTCGGAGCACTTGATCCTCATTTTGCACCCCGTTACAGGCAGACCAAGCTCAGAAGGTATGTCATTTTACTCTCTGGATCAGGTATAACTGCCATGGTGCCTCCACCGACACAACGCTACAGTTGCTGTACTACTGCTAGCCAAGTCGGCTAGCTAGCCACCTTCGACTAGCACACCAAAATAGCTTTGATTATATCAGTAATCATGCTTCATCTTTAGCTCCTAAACCTAGAATACGTCTCCCAGTACAGCCCTGCTAGGATCGGGAGCTGCTGCTGGGAGGCGACCAGCGTTGGGTTAATGGCTCGTATCCACGAGGAGCCACCAGCCGTGAGAGCCCCTTTTAGCAGAGCTAGCATAGCTTAGCGTAGCTAAGTCAATGCTTACTCCATAATTATTCGCTCTGGTGTTTTCATCTGAACTTAATGGCTAACATTAGCCCCAGTGGCCCTCCGATGCCAGCAGGCCTCGGAGGGCCTTACGTGGGGCGAACTGGGGGCTAGTGTGCATTTGCCTCCTTCAAAGGGGTCCTTATCGTACACCTTGCATGCTGTGTGTGTTTGTGTGTTTGTGTGTGTGTGTGTGTGTGTGTGTGTGTGTGTGTGTGTGTGTGTGTGTGTGTGTGTGTGTGTGTGTGTGTGTGTGTGCACGCGCACGCGCACGCGCGCTTTTACAAGCACGGGTCAGCCAGCATGAGTGTTTGGAACGATACACAAATTCACGATTCGGTTTGTATCACGATTGTTGACCCACGGTTCGATACATCCCACGATTCTTTTAAATTTAAAAAGCATTTTATTTAAACAACACTTAAATACCAATTATCTTAATGTAACATTTAATAACAAATAATTTGGAATACTGAACAGATTTGAACCGAAAGAATACTATTAAAGTATAGCTAAATTAATAAAGAAATAACCAAAGATTGCAGTTGGAGGATGCTTTTTGCTGGTAGGCATAATAGGGCCCCTTTAACTGGTTTATTCAAATATCCTTATTAACGCTTCTTATTAGGCTATGTAGCTTAAATAATGACATAATCAGGCCGTATAGAATGCAACATGTTTAGTAGCCTAACTTTCAATAGATGAGGAAAAACATGAATGTCGCAATAACGAGGCATAGTGTTACGAGTAGCATATGTGTGTGCGCGAGAATGGCAGTGTGCGTATGCGTGTGTGAGTGACGTCAGCGAGTGAGTGGACGAGCGAGGAGAGCGAGCGGTAGCGCGTGTGTCTAGTGAAGAAGCGAACGAGTCCGGTAGAATAAAGTACCCATCCTGTCAATAATCGGTGGCCGCTTCATTCCGACCTATAAGCAGACAAACTGCCAGTCAAATCACACAAAACAATAGAGACAGGATCACAGAGGCAATTTTTTTCGCGCTTGGCCCACTCTGGATAAATGCCGTTCATATCGCATATGAGGACTTCGACGGCTGTGGAGAAATGCAATCCTCCGTAGCCACGGAGAGCTGTGATCACAGAGAGGGCATCTCGTCACATATTTACGGCATCGATAGGAGGGGGCGCTGTCAGCAGACTATTATTTAGACAAATTATTAGCAAATTTCAATCGGACAATTTGACCGAAGAGTTAGAAAGGGCATATCGCGCTTCTGCCTTCTCACACCGCGAGACAGGTTCGTGGCTTTGAGTATCGCGATTTTCGGTTTGATACGCGTATCGTTACAGCCCTAGGGGACACTGATTGAAATATAACAGGCTGGGGATCAGGCACAAGAATAGCCCTCCGGATGCCAGTAGGCAGTACAGTACAGCATCTGTTTTGGCTTGATACTAATTAAGTATACTTTGTTTTTGATTTAAGTGTCTCAATGTCACGGCGCCGTTGTAATGGGGCATGTGGCTCAGGAGGTAGAGCGGGTTGGCTTGTAACCGGAAGGTTGCTGGTTCGACACTCCCAGTGTCGAGGCGTCCCTGTCCAAGACGCCTCACCCTCCCGAAGAGCTTGCTGTCGCCTTACATGAATGACACCGCTGTGTGCAAGTGAGGCAATATTGTACAGCTCTTTTAGTGTCCACTGGTTAGAGAAGCGCTATATAAATGCAGTCCATTTTACGAGGCTGAGAGTTAAAAGGATCCCAAACTGAGTGGCGTGGTGCTCGCAGCAGGGGCGGTGCTGTGTCTCTTTCCACTCCGTGGTGGCCAGCTCATGACGCTGTCGGGTTGCAACATGTTTTTTTAGTAATAAGTTATGCAATGGTTAAACTTAGTTTTGAAGTCAAGGTATTATATAATAGTCTTATTCACAACCCAGCCTTATTCATGACATAGGGTTGCCAGCGATCACGTTGTCCTTGTGCTGTATGTATTTTCCGTATATTCAGATTCAATGATTGCTAGATCTGGTGGATTGTGTTGGCTGGCTGGTCTTGAACCTGACCATACGTCGTGCCCTCCCCTGGCTACGTCATTGATACCAAAACGGGTCATGAACAAGAGAAGCGGCGTGGCTCCCTGCCTGCTGGATACATAACAGGCATTAGCCTGTGTAGAAGGGGTATTTGGCCACCTGGAGAAGTTTAAAGGTAGCCTGGTCCTACCAGACTCTCGTACTTCATTTCATTTGCACAGAGAGTCTGGACCCACTCAATTGACTAACGTTAACTCACTTGAAGGCGAGTGTCTGTTGAAGTTTAAAACTATTGGATCTACCCAGTGCAACTCTGGATGTGCCATAACCAATTGCTAACGTTTGGTCGTGACGTATGTCATGCGCCGGGACCGGCCGGGAATCATGTTGCGCGCAGTCTATAAACATCCAAACACCTTGCGTGAAGATGTCCGTCCACGAGAGCTGACTTTAACGTCATTGTTCTCAGCCACTCCCTCTGTGCCCTGATTGGACGCACACATTTTGGATGGAGAAAACCTGCGAATATACCAAACCCAGACCAGACGTAGTACTGAAGGGAAATTGAGTGGAAGTACTTAGGTGGGCGGAGCCAGGCTAGTTTAAAGGTACTGCGGCCTCACTTTATAGCTTGCTTTTCTTTGAGACCTTTTCTTGGAGAACATTTGCACAATATTTATTTTTGACCTTGATTCCACCATTATCAAGCCCTTTCACCTCTTAACCTAGCGACAAACTCATAATCTCACCTCGTTCTTGATGACTCTCTGATTAGTCGGAATGGTATTGATAAGATGGCCGCACCCTGGGCCAGAGGGCCTCTGTATCTGCTACTTAACAGATGGAAGAAGGGCCTGCTCTCTGGCCTCTATAGGCCATATGTATGTATACTATGCATGCAGGGTGTCCGATAAGGACCCCTGTGAAGGAAGCAAATGCACCGGGTGGTGTGAGCAGCTGACCGGGACGTCTAGTATAGTAGGGGTGCCAAAGCCACAAGGACCGATTTTGTAGTTGTTTTTGATCCAGAGTCGTGGCTGGACCTTTTAGTTTTGTTTGGAGCAGTCACACACAAAGGGTGTGTTTTTAACAGAGCAGCATGAGCCATGAGTTTATTCATTGAGGGAATATGTTTACTAAGCTACAATGTCGGGAAGAGTCCTGTCCAAAGCAACACACCCATTAGGTCGAGGCCTGTGTGACTCTGAACACGGGGTAGTTTATCATTAACTAACAACGAGCAGTCGGCTCTGAACTGTTGCTCAACACACTGAGCCTCTTTGAAAAGCTTGTTGTGGTTGGCCTGATAATCACTCAAACACAGGAATAGATTCATACCCTTTAAAGCAAATTAACCACCACCTGGCTACCAAGCTTTTTCTAATGACACTAGTTTTTGTATATTGATTTAAAATCAAATGGTTTTCAATCATGCCTAGGCTTATTAATGGATATCCTGTCGCCTTCTGTCTGGACATGTCATTGTTTATCTCTGAAACATGACGTTGCTCACTAACATGAGTCACTGCCTTTTTATTTGGTCATCACCTGACTGTGTGTTCGGTCCCCCGTCACGGCAGAAACCCGTTCAAAACAATTCTTGTCTATTCACAGTCTTCATGGAACAGCACTGGCGATAGGCCGCTGGATAGTTGGCAATTAGCATTACTCTGTGTTCATATCACTGGACTCATTCTCTAGTCAGTTACTCTTATTTTGTTCCCTCTTAATCTCCAGGTGATTTGATTGGGGGTTTCAAACTATTTATATATTTTCTGCGTCTCCGTCACCTCCTCAGCTGGACAGTGCGCTGCGCCTGGTCGCCCCTGGTTACCCTCCACCATGCCTTTCCCCTTCGGCAAGTCCCACAAGTCGCCTGCGGACATCGTGAAGAACCTGAAGGACAGCATGGCGGTGCTGGAGAAGCACGACATCTCGGACAAGAAAGCCGAGAAGGTAGACTACCATCTTTTGTTGCATATCAATTGAGGTGTGTGTGTGTGTGTGTGTGTGTGTGTGTGTGTGTGTGTGTGTGTGTGTGTGTGTGTGTGTGTGTGTGTGTGTGTGTGTGTGTGTGTGTGTGTGTGTGTGTGTGTGTGTGTGTGTGTGTGTGTGTGTGTGTGTGTGTGTGTTAGGGCTGGCCGATTAATCTAATTTTGAATTCGATTTTAGCGTGAAACATAATCAAGTTTTTCAATTTTTTCATTTCTTTAAATTTTATTATTTTATTTAATGTTGTATAGAAAGAGCAGAACGGCAGGATACAATTTAGATTGGAACATTTTCTTTTTAACCATTTTGTGTATTTCTTTAAGGAGAAATTTCAAAGCTCTCTGTTACAAAGTTTTGTTTGGGAGAGACATGCTGAATAAATACATGATTTCAAACTCAAAAATAATCGTTTGAATAATCGTGATTTCAATATTGACCAAAATAATAGTGATTATGATTTTTCCCATTATCGAGCAGCCCTCGTGTGTATTTGTATGTATATTTGTTGTCTGGCCTGGTTTGTGTCCGCATGTGTTCTCACAAATGTAAATCAATGTTTTATTGACCAAGTGCTGGAAAATGAATTCCCATTTAATTTGAAGAGCTTCCCTCAAGGACCACTTAAGAGTTTTTATGGCACCGTTTAGAACAATCTGTGTGCGTCCACTGCGTCTTTGTCGATCAACCTGTTTCGTCCCTCCATCGTCCTCGCCCCCAGGCCACGGAGGAGGTGTCCAAGAGCCTGGTGGCCATGAAGGAGATCCTATACGGCACCAATGAGAAGGAGCCCCAGACAGAGGCGGTGGCCCAGCTGGCCCAGGAGCTGTACAACAGCGGGCTGCTCAGCACCCTCATCGCTGACCTGCAGCTCATCGACTTTGAGGTGAGAGGAGACAAACGCAAATCCTGATTTATTAAAGGACCTCCACTCCTCGTATGCGGCCCTCGTGCCCCCCCACCAGCACAGATCCACCGTCATCCTTTTTTTGAGGGAGAGCCTAGATAATACTATAATGTTAACTCTGATTTCAAGAGAAGTATCTAGGGAGAATAGGGAGTTCCAGTGAATCAACCTGTAGTCTAGAGACCCAGATTGTAGTGCCTTTTGACATGCAGACATTATCCATACAAATGTTTTAAAGAATACAGATACAACTATTCAACCGGTACAGATATTGCTGAAAGATAATGTTGCATACCATGTTGGTTTGAGGCTCTGCCCCGCCGTCTCTCGACGAGAACAGGTGGAGTAAACGTAACATGTCGAGGCAAATGCACACATAGTTTGTGGAAGCGGGGCGGGGCGCACTGCTCCCTCAAGCTTGGGCCTCGCCCCGCGTTGCGTGCATCCGCGCGCGTTCGCCCTCATCACAATATACAGGCAGGGTGCTGGCGGCCACTGCGGCCCTTCCTGACTCACCCCGTGATGACATGACTCACTGTGTTGTGAGAGAGAAGCTCTTCTCCTTTCCTCCTCGGGCTGCTTGGAGGGAAGAACATGCATGGATGTGTGTGTGTGTGTGTGTGTGTGTGTGTGTGTGTGTGTGTGTGTGTGTGTGTGTGTGTGTGTGTGTGTGTGTGTGTGTGTGTGTGTGTGTGTGTGTGTGTGTGTGTGTGTGTGTGTGTTGTCTGATGGGGCCAATGGGTTGTCCTCGTCAGCAAGAACCCATCAGTAGAAGACCTTGGTCTTTCCTCCTCCCGCTCTCTTCACATACTGCATTTATAAGCAGGCAGCTCTCAATTCTCCATGAGGAACGGAAGTTTTGATTTCCATTATTAATATTAGTTGATGATTTTGTTTTTTGTATTGGAAACTACAACTTTTCCAACTTGGCCCTACTTTCAGCCTCAAGTCCTGCTGGCAGCACCAACCGTTCTCCCTAACGCTGTGTGTTCTCACCCCACAGGGTAAGAAGGACGTGGCTCAGATCTTCAACAACATCCTGAGGCGCCAGATCGGCACTCGGACGCCCACCGTGGAGTACCTCTGCACCCAGCAGAACATCCTCTTCATGCTGCTCAAGGGGTCAGGGGAAACACATAGACACACACAAACAGACACATGCAGACCCCCGATACACACACACACACACACACACACACACACACACACACACACACACACACACACACACACACACACACACACACTCACACTCACGTTCAATATACGACACTCAGAGAGAGACGTTTAATATACAACAACACACACAGACGTTCAATGTAAAACCACATACACAGACAGACTTTCAATATAGAACAACATACACAGACAGACGTTCAATATAGAACAACATACACAGACAGACGTTCAATATACAATAACACACACACAGACATTCAATATAGAACAAAACCTTTCCTAAGACGCTCAATTAGGATTTAAATACCAAAACCACATTGAGTTAGAGCACATTCACTTGTGTTCATTCATGAGATCGTTTTCCCTGAACTCAAAGCCACACTTAACAAGATCCTAGGAAGAGATTGTACGCATCGTTCAGATTTGGTCAGTTTGTTTGTGGCACTGTTTGACGTTTAGCGGTAACCCTCTGATGGCCTGTGTGTCACTCAGGTACGAGTCCCCGGAGATCGCCCTGAACTGCGGCATCATGCTGAGGGAGTGCGTGCGGCACGAGCCGCTGGCCAAGATCACACTGTGGTCGGAGCAGTTCTACGACTTCTTCAGATATGTGGAGATGTCCACGTTCGACATCGCCTCAGACGCATTCGCCACTTTCAAAGTGAGTTGGGTGCCGATCGTACCCGGATTATCAGACGATGGACACAGTTTCCTGCTATTGAAAAATGGTCAAAAAATATCAACAACAGGTCACATGGTCACTTGCAGACTTGTTATCCGCTGTGTGATTGATTTGCGTCGACCCCGACAGGCCCATTGTATGGAAATGGCTTGCATGAAACAAACTGCAGACTGAATTATAAAGTGTAACCAAATAGACATACGGGATTGTTTCAAATCCAATGAGTACCTGACCAACTGTCACATTCACTAATTGCATTATCAATGTCTTAATACTTATTGAGATGAATTTTCTTACCAGGACCTACTCACGAGACACAAGCTACTAAGCGCCGAGTTCCTGGAGCAACATTACGACAAGGTAAGTCCATAGCACCCATTGCATGGAAACCTAATGAGCTGCGTTACCGTAAGGCCATTTATTGATTGTACACTTCATACGTTAGTAACAGTATTTTACGAGGGGAATGAAAAGCTTCAAAATGTATACTGGCCCAAAGATAATTTACCAAGGCCTTACTCAAAGTTGTAATTATCAGCGTTGGAGCATTTAACCAAAGACTTTTGGTTCTTGACATGTTTAATCATAATTAATTGAATCAAACTCTCCCCTGCTGACAGCCATCCATGCACAACACTATCTGGCACTACCTGCCTATGACAAGCCACCAACTAATGGAAATTCAGACGTTTACTGAGCTCAGATCGAGATTATTTTGTGTCTCCGTTTTTTGTCAAAATGCCACCGTGCCAGTCTCAGCTTGTGGTGTCCCAGTAATCCAAGTCTCCTGCCTGGGCGACATCAAACAGGCGTTTGTAGAGTGTATCACTTTTGGTTTCTGAGCACCGTCTGTGTGGGAAGAGCTCTCATTATCTTGTCAGCGTGTTTTCTAAACAAGACGCGCAGCACTTGGCACATTTTCAGAAGACTCTTTAACTCGCCACCCCCACAGTCTTCCTCTTCTCCACCTCTGATTATGTCTCTCCTTCTCTGCTCCAGTTTTTCAGCGAATACGAGAAGTTGCTCCACTCTGAAAACTATGTGACCAAAAGGCAATCTCTCAAGGTAAGGGCCGTGGCCGTAGTTGGAAGTCCTCGGTGTACGGGGTGCCGATCTCTTTAAGGAGCTATTTATGGAGGGCGGGGGCGTCTCTCACAGTATTGGGTTTCTAAAACATAACAAGAAACACCACCATGGCCTTAGTAGTGTGGCGCCCTCTTCTGTTTGGTATACAACTTGTAGTGTTATTCAGGTTTGGTCATTTTTCTCTTGCACATGTCATATTTCTCAGAGATAGAATTACATTTTTTGATTTGTTCATTTGAATGGTTTTTCATTCTTTCTAAATCGTAAAATTCTGGTACAAACATGTACGTTCCCTGAAAAATAGCTGTGTTGTTTATCTGAAGTTATGGATGGAAAAGGATGGAAAACCGACAACGGTTCAAGTCTCTCTCTCTCTGCTTGGTTGCCAAAGCTACTTGGGGAGCTGCTTCTCGACCGGCACAACTTCACCATCATGACGAAATACATCAGCAAGCCGGAGAACCTCAAGCTCATGATGAACCTCCTGCGAGACAAGAGCCGCAACATCCAGTTCGAAGCCTTCCACGTCTTCAAGGTAAGAGTCTCTGAGCGCTGCGATCAAACCTCTGGGACCGCCACCAAACACAAGTAAGTCAGGTGATGAAACCTGGTGTATTCTGTGACATCACCTGGCCTGATCCGCCCATCGCAAAGGCAATTACGCATGATTCTCCGGCGAGTTAGCTTGTTCCTTAAAGGAGAAATCCGATGTAAAATGCATCTGGGATATGTTTAATATGATAACGAGTTGGGATGCTCGTTTTGGAGCAAAAAAGCATGTGGACGCATTCTTAAGTTGGCTTTTTTTAGCCGATTCTACCAAACGCTATAAACTTGGAACGATGGGGGTATGTGTTATGGTAAAAAACTAAATCTACATATTGAGTCTTAAAGACAAGATGGTGTCGACGGATGATCTACTGATGGTATTGTGTGTATAAAATGACATTTTTAATGAACAATCTGTACACTTACAAAGTTATCAATGCCTTGTTTATATAAGTTAAGACTCTTATTATACTACCAAAGAATTGTCTGGCTACTTCTAGCCTTGTAAGTGATTTAAAATAGCGATTTAGTTTTTACCATAGCACATGCCCCCATCGTTCCAAGTTGATAGCGTTTTGGTGGAATCTGCCAAAAAAAAGCCAACTTAAGAATGCGTCTACATGCGCTTTCTTTCTATCAAACGAGCATTCCAACTCGTTATCATACTAAACATATCCCAGATCCATTATACACCGGATTTCTCCTTTAAAACCTACAGTTTCCGTTAATAGTCTCTTTTTATTTTTTAAGAAGTCTTAATTAGTCTTGGGCACAGTTTACAATGTCTTGCAATCATACTGGTGTTTCTTTATTTAGTAGACCAATATATTTTCATTATATGTGTATAGGACTACAGCACTGCTAGATTTGTCCATTTGCTTACATATGAACTTTCTCGTGCCACTGTCGATTTGCGATCATTTCTTGTTCATAGGCTTTTGAAAGGTAATTGATGTTCACTTTATAATGAGACGGATCTTAACAAATTCCTAATCAAAACCCCCTGATAAGGACGGCTTCCCTTTGCCTTCCCACCCAGGTGTTTGTGGCCAACCCAAACAAGACGCAGCCCATCCTTGACATCCTGCTGAAGAACCAGACCAAGCTCATCGAGTTCCTCAGCAAGTTCCAGAACGACCGGACGGAGGACGAACAGTTCAACGACGAGAAGACCTACCTGGTCAAACAGATCCGGGACCTGAAGCGGCCCGTCCCCCAGGAGGCCTGAGGGGAGCCTGGGGGGTGGGCGGCTGAGATAGTTGAAGGGAGATGGGAGGAGGGAGGGAGGGAGGGTGTGCGCGTTGTCATGGGGAATGCAGCAGGGAAGAGCCTCCATGGAGGCCGAATGGACCCGTCAGCCGACACCGCCCCTCCGGTTGTTTCTCGGGAAATACATTTAAGGAAGCAAAAGCAAAAGAAAACCAGCGCACCCATCACGTGACATCGGGAAAGCTCTTCTGCCTCTCAAGGGACATTGAAAATTTTTGTTTCCTTCTATCTTTTGCTATTTTTATTTTCAAATTTTCTTCCTTCCTTCATTCAAAAAAAAAAAGAGAAATAATAGTTGCTGCTGCTTCCTTGCACATTGAGACATGTTTAAAGTATTCCCTGTTTACTAATGACACACACACACACACACACACACACACACACACACACACACACACACACACACACACACACACACACACAAATCACTTATGCACATAGTACATGAAAAAGGACTTTGAAGCTTGTGATGGGGTGGGGGGAAGGTTCTAGCACGCTGAACATTGGGCTGGCTGATGCATGCCGTCTGGATATGTGACAGATCCATGGCTGGGCACCTGCCGCTCGGGAGACGTCCTCCGTGCACGCCCACCGGACCCGGCTCCTACCCTAGGTCCAGTGCCACAGGCTGAGGGGGAGGGGAGAGAGAAAAAAAAAGTGCACGCGCTCTGTACGCCTTCATTCATTTAAGCGGCAGGTCTTTTTGTATGGTATTATAAATTGATTTGGGACGAGGACGTGAGCTCAGAACACATCTGGCGGCAGGACCACTGACGTCCCGCCGTGCGCTCGGTTACATTACAGCACTTCGAGCTCGCGGCGGCGTGGGGTCCAGGGTCAATTTGTACATAGGCCTTTTTTTTTTGCTTTGTAGATTTCCTTTTTGTTTAACCTTGACATATGAATATATATTATATATATATCACCTTAACCATCGTGTTTTTGGTTCTTTGTAATCAAATTACTTTTTAAAAACTTAAAGGAGGCCACAAAGAAAGTCGAATGACATGTTTTTTTGTTCATTCATTTTTTGTTTTGATTTTACTGCTGGTTGGGTTGCTAGCGTGTGTCTTTGTACATAACCTCAAGGTCCACATTTAGCCAAACTAAAGGACACGAATCATTTGCGGAATCATACAGCGGAGGAATGTCGTGGTTTTAGCTCTAATTTTGTTAATCCTCATTGATTTCTCAACTTTCTCCTTTGAGCGTCCTTCCCAGAGCACTGCAACGGGGGGGCGTGAGGAAAGGCTGGGCCATCGAGGGGAGAGGAGGGCAGGGGCCACAGGAGAGCGCTCACTGACACATTAAGCCTGTCGGTGTTCTGTGTACTTTGGAGACGGCGCGTGTCGATTGGTCGACATAAATCAGGAAGGGGAGGGCGAGGGGGTTTCCATTCGCCAGTACTTTAACATCAGTCCAACTTGATCCCCTCGGTTTATTTTCACTTTCAGGCTTTTTTTGCGGGTTTATAATTCCAGTACAAATGCGAGTGTAAAGCATTGTGGGAAGCACTGGACTACGGGCATGTTGAACTGTAGAGTATAGCAAAACATGGTGTCAAGCTGGGCGTTGGGTTTGCAGTGAGTGATCTTGGCATAGTCTAAAGTCTAATCAGATTGTTGTATTTGAGCTGAGGACTGGAGCATACTTGCACATCTCCACTTCTATTCAGGCAAATTCTCTACCATCTTATTGTTAAGAACAAACCGCAGCACTCAGATTTTTGCCCATACCTCCATGCACATCGATTTGATCTTCCGTGATCTTGCATGACCCTCCATTGGCTGTGCATGATGCTGTACAAAAAATGTTGTACTGGAATTGTGTTTTGCCCCAAATATTGAACAACAAATGAAATGTTGAATGAAACGCTTAAGTATGGCTGTGCGCTGGATTTTACTCCAATTTCAGCATAGAGTGTGGGTTGCTTTCTCAACTGTCAAAAGGCATGGGCCCTACAATCCAAACAATTGAAATAAAAACATTTGGAATAAAATATGGAATATGTGTGAACATCTTATGCCTGGCCTGCCCAAGGACCATTCAAGATCGATGGTTCGGTTCTTAGAAATACGGTTGTGTGAACGTTTTGTAAGTAGGCTTATGCTTTCCCATGTTCTATTACCCTGCATCAGTGAGGGTGCATGGTTACATGGGACGCGTCAACGCACTGGCCCTTTAAGGGCGGATCAAAAACCTAAGAAGGCCAACTTCCGGCAGTCAGAGACACAACAGAGACACACCGTAGCGACAGTATCAGTCACAGCACAGAGGTTGCTACCAGGGAGGATCGAGGGAGGCCCTTCGACGAGGGCATCAGCAGCAGACCTAACTTCGTTACACAGCGACCCAAACATGGTGAAAATCACCTTCCAGTCGGTCGCGGGGCAGAAGGGCGAAAAGGACAACGATGGCGACAAGACCGAAATTCTCATTCCTCACCCGATGGTAAGCACCTTATTAATGATGCGTCTTGGTTCAATTGTATATTTCGATTGTTATATTTTGATGTCTCCTGTCACGATATTTATTCGAGTGAATAAAGGGATGAAGCCCGATGGTCTATGGTAGGACCGCCTGCACCTGCTCAGCGGTGAACAACTGGAGATGCGTCGCCCTCCTTATCTGGCTGCAAACGCAATCATGCTCTTTTCACTGCGCTGCACCACTTTTCTCTCAGTGGAAGTTACTGCATGCTCACAAAGCATCTCGAGGTCTTGAAACGTCTTAAAAAGTAATGCGGCCTATCCTATTTAAGATATAAGGTGTATTGGAATTTAGTATTTCAATAATGCAGGTGGATGCTTCTCTTGAATGTTACTGTAACGTTAAAACCCATGCGATATGACGATGCGTTGAATTGTAGAAGTGCACAAGCTGACAAAATGGCAGATTCTTCGTTACTGTTTCTTGCAGTGTAGACAATCCTTTATGGAGCTCTGTGGAGTCTTCAGCTAACCTTCGCCGAGGTGCTGTTGGTTTGACAATTGCTGGTGGTTTTAAGTGCCACCGACGTCCTCTAATGTTGACAAGATGGCCATCTCGCATATGACAATTCTATAGCCTATGATAATGGTGGCGTTCTTATGACTCTGAAGGCATGCTGTGACACGAATGTTTTGTTACAGATATCGAGAGGACAAAGGACAGCTCTAGTTCACACAGCAGGCTAGCGGAGAACACTAGAGAACTGTCTCACGCAAGTGATGGTTTCACACTCTTTCTGTTCCTGTTGTCATTGGGTGTCCTCTTTTCTCTCCCACCCACGTCTGTCATCTTCTGGGAACAGTTTATATGATGAATATTAAGAAGGATGCAAGTTCCTCATAAACCACTGGATGGGTGAAGAATTACAGAGACAAGGGCACAGCTTCCTTCAGGAACATGTAACCCCACATCATTTTTTCTTCCAGTTAAAAAGTGTCTCAGCACATTACTTTTTTGAAATAGCCTCCTGCTGTTACGCCAGAGTAAAATCATAGTAATAAGCTCAGAGATGTGTGTATGTGTGCGATTATTTATGGTAAAAGGAAGTGCTCAGTGAATAGTTACGTCTGTGTGATTCTTGCCTGACGCCTTGCCAAGGCAGACTGTGCGCCTGGCGGTGGCAGCAGATGGAGTGTGAGACTGGAGGCGTCCGGGGAAGGTTTACTCACCATCTCACTCAAGCTTCCCATTACCCACTGCTCAGTCATCCTTCTCCCTGGCCTCGCACAGCAATTACCTCTGACTTTTTATTTAGGTGCACGGAAGTGCTGTGTTAACGCATTTGTCTAATATTGGCTGGTGTTAATTAGGGTCTTTTTTTGTTGTTGTTGTTGATTAGCGTAAAGACCGGTGAGCGGAAATTGAAATGAGTGTGGAGCCTCGTGAGAGGGTAATTTTAATTTATAATAAGGTGTGTGTGTGTGTGTGTGTGTTCTCCCAGGATGATGACGACGAGCTGGTCCTGCCTCTGCGTCCCAGGAAGTCCCCCCTGAACGGACTATGCTGCCTGACCTTTGGGCTGGTGGTCTTCATGTCCGGCCTTGTGCTGGCCTCCATCTATGTCTACCGCTACTACTTCATACCTCATGTAAGTGCCCCCCCCTAGCTCCCCCCACCCCTTCTTGTTTCTTACTGACATTAATATAACACAGAGACACTGCTGGGACATTGCTTTCAGGGGGATTGTACTTAGTGTTGTGCTACCGATGTTTCCCCACAGGCTTTCAGAGATTGTGTTGGCTCATTATAATTTCCCATTTCCCCATTACAGTGCCCCTCCCTTCAAGAAAAGTATAATACAAACATAAACGACAACAAACAATAACCATCAAATTACATAGGTAGTCTTAATTATACATATTGTGTATTCGAAGCCTCTCTTTAATGAAAAAAAACTCAAAGTGTGTGTGTGTGTGTGTGTAGATGCCAGAGGAGAACCTGTTCCACTGCAGGGTTCTGTACGAGGACTCGGCCTACGCCCCGCTGCTGGGCCGCCAGGAGCTGGAGGAGAACGTGGGCATCTACCTAGACGACAACTACGAGCAGATCACTGTGCCCGTGCCCCACTTCGGTGGGAGCGACGCCGCTGACATCATCCACGACTTCCACAGGGTGAGCCTGAGGAGTAGGGTTCAGGAGGAGGGAAAGGCTGATTTGGGGGATTTGGGGTTTCTCGGATTTTTAGAAATATTACATGTACATTTAGCAGACGCTAGTACTTTTGTCAGAAGAAGAGGGACAATTTAGTGCGGTCGGTATAGTAAGGATGGTCATATAACCAAGTGCCAAGCACCAACAACTTAGGTTAACCCATTCCCTGTATACAACAAAGCTAGCTAGCTAGGATAACGTGCTACACAACTAATTACTATTACAAAGTACGACACACAATAAGTGTGTACATTAAGGGTGCACTCACACTAGGCCATCTGGCCGTGGCCGTGGCCGTTTTCACACCTAACCGTGCTCAAATCTGCCAGTGTGAGTGTGGTCAGTCTGGCCAGGCCAGGCCAATTTGGCCACTTGGGAGAGGTGTGCTGCTATGGTACTGGCCGCTACGGTACAGATACTAATGAGCCGACACGCACACACGCACGGCTACGCAACCTGAGCTGGATGACGTATAGTCCATGCGACGACCATGGACATAATAAAGGGGACGAGCCTTCTTTCCCATTAAACGGTAAACATGGCGTCAAGCGATGTTTGCGTACTCGAATCAGCAGTGATAGTGGTCTCTAACTGAGAACGGCTCCAAATAAGCAACAGACTCAGCAAAGTGCGAACTGTGTTCTCTGTGTTGTTGTCCATTGTTGTTAAAACTCTGACTGGCGGCAGACTTTATTATAGTCCATGCAGCGGATGCTTGGTGATGTCGTGTTACTTATGACGTGATGACGTATGTTCAAGAGCCTACCGTGGCCAGGCCATAGTTGAGACGGCCAGATGGCCTAGTGTGAGTGCAGGCCAGAGAACAATGGGGCCATTTGAGCACGGTTAGGTGTGAAAACGGCCAACGGCCACGGCCAGATGGCCTAGTGTGAGTGCACCCTAAGTGCCAGGTCGTACAACATCAAATAAGTAGGATGGGTGGGACGGGGTGGTAATGCAATGTCTAGGTGAACAGTGTCGTTCCATTCAAAGTTTAAAAGAGCAAATAACAGTTTGACAGAGGTTTGTGACGGTTGCTGCTACGTCTTTTCAGGACATGACAAAGCCTTGGTACATGTTCTACCTTCTGCTCTCCTTCCTCAGGGGCTGACTGCCTATCACGATATTGCGCTGGAGAAGTGCTACGTCATTGAGCTGAACACCACAATCGTGATGCCCCCACGCAACCTCTGGGAGCTTCTCATTAACGTCAAGGTGGACACACACACACACACTCACACTCACACTCTCCCTGCCTCGGTTCACTTGAAAGACGGATCCAAAGCAACCTAAAAATATCCTGACATTGTTGTCTAATAAGATGTCATAAGAAGCGGCCTCTGTTTGCGGTTGTAAATCTCTCTTCAAATCGCAAAATGGTCTCCAAGTTCTGTTCAGTTCAGCAATTTTTTGTCCGGAAGGGAAATTTGGTTTACAGAAGTGGGAAAGCCCCAAATGCAACATATACAAAGACATGAGACCAAACAACCTGACCAAATACCACCAATAAAATAAAACCACTCGTCGTTCATAAAAGTCTATTACATTTGCAATCCTTAAAGTACCCATGGCATGAAAATGTCACTTTATGAGTTTTTCTAACATTAATATTACTTCCCCTAGCCTGCCTATGATCCCCCAGCAGCTAGACATGGTGTTAGGTGTAAAACAAGCACTAGGTCTCCTGCTCTGCCTTTGACAAAACAAAGCTCCGACGTGCGGGGACATGTTACCTCCCCTTTCTCTGCTTTGCCCAATGAGATATGACCGTGCGAGTGCCATATGTATGTGTGGTTGTGTCTAAATGAACACACTGCATGTATTGTACACTTCTTTGTTAATTGCATAACCGTTCTGCTGTTGGTGTTATGGCGCATAACACGTCGGGTTCTCTGACGTGTCTGGTATTTCCACAACGAGACTCGTTGTGGGGTTATCTCAGCCATGGTTGAGAAGGAATTGGGGGGAACTTTTGATTCATAATATCGCCTGGAGGCGCACACAACTTTTGGCCGTGATAATATATATTGTATTGTATGATATAGATATCTATGTATGATATGATATTATTTAGATATAGAGCTCCAGGGCTCCCGCCGGAGCCCCCGGACTAGAATAGAATATTTACAGAACACGGCCAAAAGCTGTTTACGCCTCGCCATTGCGATACATCCACTGTAAACACGAGTGCATGGTACCGTGGCCGCAAGCTGCTCAGGGGGCCACACCACCACCCTCCAACTTGACCCGGCTCTAAAAATTGGCGCGTTTGTGAAAAGCTCCGTGTGGAACTGGGTCGTAGTGGCTGAATTTCTTTAACGTTTTCAAATACTGTATTAAGGGCCCACTAGTGTGTGTGTGTGTGTGTGTGTGTGTGTGTGTGTGTGTGTGTGTGTGTGTGTGTGTGTGTGTGTGTGTGTGTGTGTGTGTGTGTGTGTGTGTGTGTGTGTGTGTGTGTGTGTGTGTGTTAGGGCTGTCAAAACGAACTTCGCTATTCGAATATAATTAAATTTTTTAAAAAAGGAGAACATTCGAGTGCGGCAACTAACGTTCAAACTTTTTTTTTTTTTTGCCAATTTTATTGACAAGTCAAGAATTACATTTAACTTTTGCCTAGCAATGACGCAAATCAAAGTCAACGTCGTGCGTCGTGACGTTCGGCATTGTATGCTTACAAGATGGTGGGAAGCAGCGCGCGAGCAGACAGAAAGCATAACTTTCGGATTTCCATCGAGAAACGGGAAGATTACATCCAGAGAAACCGTCATTTGCAAATTATGCTGTAAGTCGTTAAAGTACCACTCGACTACGAGCAACATGAGCGCACACCTCCATTCAGTGCATTACTCGGAGTACGCAGAACAGTTAGCGGCTGAGGAAGAACCACGGTCAAAACAGCCAAGAATAACATCGTAAAATAGCAGTGTGTGTGTGTATTTGAATGATTGAACATCAGCTTCTTCATTAAACATCATTGCTTGAATATTTCTGGCGTTATATCGTACCTACTTATATAAGTTTTGTATTGATTTGGTAAAACTTGTTGCAAATGTTACATAACAGATTTGGTTGACGCACCCTCTAGTGGACGCGGGACATAGGCCTAATAATAAGATGGTATCGGTGTATATAATGATATAATAAAAAAAAACATTAAAATATTCGAATATTATTCGAATATTCAACATAAGAAGCATTAGAAATTCGAATATGATTTCAGGGGAGGATTGACAGCCCTAGTGTGTGTGTGTGTGTGTGTGTGTGTGTGTGTGTGTGTGTGTGTGTGTGTGTGTGTGTGTGTGTGTGTGTGTGTGTGTGTGTGTGTGTGTGTGTGTGTGTGTGTGTGTGTGTGTGTGTATATACTAGAGCCCGACCGATATAGGATTTCTAAGGCCGATACCGATACGAATATTTTGTGATTTAAAAATCCGATATATCGACCGATATATATATATATATATATATATATATTAAAAAAAAATATCCAGAAACGCGCAAACAAACAGATTTCCCTCTAACATTGGTTATTTGTAGTTATCCTTTAAGTCCTTTTCACTCTCAGCTAACGCGTAACAACAGCAAAACTGGACATGGTAGTCATGAATTAAGTCATGCTTATCGACTTTAGAGAATTGATGGGGATGTTCTTTTAATTGTTATTCAAGCAATGTATGTCCCGTGACAGTTGCCAACTTACCATGAACACACTTGCACACATGAACAACACCGATGATCTCCGTCGATCTCCGTCATTCACTCTGCCTAACTCTGGCTGAATCAGCGGGTTTGGGGCGTTAGATCGCCCTCTGGTGGACAAACTTATTTTTAAATATTCATTTATCGGCCATTATAAATGCCGATACCGAATAGTTTGAAAAATGCCTAATATCGGCCGATAATATCGGTCGGGCTCTTGTATGTGTGTATGTGTGTATGTATGTATGTATGTATGTATGTATGTATGTATGTATGTATGTATGTATGTATGTATGTATGTAGCGCTTAATCTGGTACTCTAAGACGCTTAAATGTATGTATCCATAAAGTAGCATGCCATGGGACCTTTAAAAATAAAGCGCTTTAGTGCTGTTTGAAAGTGATGTCAAGTTTTAACACTTAACACGTTAAGTGCATTTATTGCAGTAGGACTAAAGGAAAATGTAAACCTATTGCCCCTAACCCTGGGCAGCCTGGATGAGCATGACCGTGTTTGACTTCACGTCTCCACAGAAGGGGACCTACCTGCCCCAGACCTACATCATCCACGAAGAGATGGTGGTGACGGGCAAGGTGCACAACATGCGCCAGCTGGGCCCCTACATCTACCGCCTCTGCAACGGCCGCGAAACCTACCGCCTGAAGCGCCGCTCCATGCGCAGACGTGAGTGTGCTCGCTTTGTCTCGGGCCGTGGGGCTGGCGGCGTTGGCTCGCCAATCACTTTTGATAATCGAAAGTGGATCTGGTCCTGAGGTGTGACGGTAGACGAGCTGAAGATCTGGGAGTAATTGGTGGAACAGCGGATACTTACTCAGCCAGCACTCGTAAATGTGTAAAACATCCTGTCCCGGATCACTCTCTTCTTAGACAACGTTTTTGTAAAGGTTTTGAATCAACGCGGTGTAGACTGGCCCCTTTACAAATAAACTTTTCAAAATCCACTTTCTTAAAGTATCATCAACACTTTGAGAGAATTTCTCCATAACAGAACAATGTTTTCCGGCGGAGGCTATGTGCCGTCTCCTCCAGATGTGTGTTATAACATAGTGGGACTGCAGGATACAAGACTGGTAAGACTGGTAATGTAGTCCGGTTAAGACTAATCCTATGAGTGCTAGGTTGGTGCTGGCTGTTAAAGAGACTCTGATCCAGATTCTCATTAAAGGGGTCATATTGTAAAGCTGACTTTTCCTTGCCTGTCACGATGTTCTATCTATAGTGTCGCTACCTAGATCCTTTCGGGGATTGGATATGAGCAAGTTGAGACGTATATCCAATGGTACTCCCCGGTCTATGAAATGATCCTGACCACTATCGAAGGTGCTTAGCTTGGCGTGTCCAAGCAATTCCAAGATAACGTGGACAAAGGGGAAGATATTTTAAGGATGTTTTTATTCTGCAATAGGTCCCCATTAACGGTTAACTTAGAATCTTCACATGAAATGGTGTTAAGTCTAAGTAAACCCCCGTTTTAGCATGAAACCTTAAAACTAAAATCTTATCTGGGCCGCTGTGACCCTCGCTGTGAAGGTTTTAGAAAGAACGGGTACATTGGGTTCCATAGGAGAAAGTGCAAGGGGTGCTATTGGGACACTGTCAGAACCCATGTCCCACTCTCTAGAGCTAGGTGGCGCAACCAATCTAAAAAATACCACTCAGAAAGTTGTGGTAGTTGGAGTTTTACCCTGTTGCACAAACTTTATTCATTTCAGGTAAAAAATAACACAAATGTTTTTGCTTTTTTTTACTCTCTCGCTGTTTCTGTCTGTCTATCTTTCCTTCCCTCTCTGGCTTTTGTCTCTTCCAGGTATCGACAAGCGTGAGGCCAAGGACTGCCACCACATTCGTCACTTTGAGAACACGTTTGTTGTGGAGACCGTCATTTGTGACGACGCATAAACACACACACACACACACACACACACACACACACACACACACACACACACACACACACACCCTGTAGCACCCTTTCATTTGATTAACTGGGTATGGTTTTTACTAAGGAGTTCCTTGAATAATGACTACTTGTTTTGATAAATGTGTAGGTCTTCAACACTCTACACCTGCTGCAATGCCACACTCACAGTTCCATCACTATATATGTAGCAATTTTCAACTTTGCAAATAAGAGGAAACGTTGTGACCATTTATGCTTCAGGCTTCTCTGTGGGGAATGCGTAGGGTGGTGACGGTAGTCATGGGAGATTACTGTTTCTATGCGTCGTCATTGCGACCCACTCTCCTTGCCCTGGAGACTAGGCTTGTCTCTTGGAGTTCGACAATGGGGAAAGGAGCAGTGCGAGGCACGATAGTTTGACCCCATGGGATGAATGATGCAGGCGTTCACATTACTGTTGGTTACCAGCAGGTAGAGAAAAACACAGCTTGCGTTAGTTTTTCCGCCCTACACCGCCTACATTTCCGGTTAACCCTTGCATGCTTTCCGTTTCACTTAAGCTTCTCGCTGTAACTGATGTGATGAAATCGTGTGGTTTTAGTAAGACAGATGTAGATAACATCGATCATGAAATGTTCGAACAGTTTAACCAAAAAAAAGTCTCACAAAAGTAACCCTGTTTTGTTTATTGCTGCATTATATCGCAATAAGCTCACCTCAGCTTCATTACCATCCTTAAAATTTTTTTAGGAGCTTTGTTTTGCACTTTGAATCGATAAAGTTGTCTATCCCACTTGCTGTCTTTATTTAATATTGCATGAGTTTATGAATTAGAGGAAAGGGAGAAAAAAGTGGCACTGTTAGAATTCTTTGTAGAACAAGGTTTGAAGCCTTGGTCCAGAGTCAGAGACTGGACTTAAGTCATTACAACACCAAAAGGGAACATATAAATGTTTTAACCACCAAACTTTTGATCTGTATATTTTGTTCACCTTTCTCTGGGATTAAAGTAAATAAAAAAACAAACTGAATTAGTTGTGGAAATCTATACACCCATTTATTTAAACACAAACAAATGTAGGATAATACATTATAAGATTTTGAATTAATATTTCAGCACCCCCGGTTTCCATCTAGTCTACCTTTTACTTTATTATGGATCCCCATTAGCAATTGGCTCAACAGCATGGTTATTCTTCCTGGGGTCCTTCACAACCAAAAACACACAACATCATACACAACAACACTACAGATACACGCATGCATAGACAATAGTTCACTTACAAAAAGTCAGAAGAATTTCAGAAATTACAAGTTTACAGTATTATGAATTGCATAATCAAGAGGGAGAAAAGGGTTAAAAACATACCCATTACAATGACTGTTCATTTGTGTACATGAATGTACTAATAGTACCAAAAACACAACACCTCTGTGTGCCATGTCATCAGGTTTATCATCCACTTCCATCACACCTGTTAATCCCACACTGGGTGGTTGGAGGGCTGATGGCACTGATTGCATATATGAAGTCCACATGAGGCTACTAACAACCCATGCACAGTCACTGATGGGGAATCGATCCGTGAGGTCAGCCATAGCTTAACTAAAAAGCTGGAGTCCATCTGGCTCTGTTTATATCTGGAGATTGTAATACTCATACAAAATTAATATGTGAATATTAAAGAAAGGAAAGGGCTCATCTTATTACATTGAATTTAGAGGCCTTAAAAGATGAAGCACAGAATAGTTAGCCTCTTCTCGACTTGAGTTTTGATTTTGTTTTACATTGATAAAATATACTACAAAATGGCATTACAACTCCCCTATGCTTTAGAAGTTTCAGATATGTACTGAATTTAATGTTTTATTGACTCAAATACAAATAATATATTAAGCAATGGCAGCAAAACAACCTTTTCTTCAATGGCTTTATATAAATAGATATAAAAGGTGACATACAATATATATCCGTTCAACTGGCTCAGTGTAGCTCTATTTCACCTGAATCATGACCGGCTGTGGATTCCGTTAGGCCTTGCCTTGTCATCCTCTTTCTTCGTCCAGAAGGAATCCAAAGAAAAGTAATACAACAGAGGATCAAAACAGCAGTTCATGCTCGCAAGACACAGTGCTGGCTCAACAGCAACCCTCCACTTTTCAACGCTCAGTACCAATGAAACAGGTAAGAAAAATATGAAAAACATCAACAAGTTCATGGCAAAGATGAGCATTACATTCATCTTGTTGACCACCTGAACAGAGTCACTGAGGTGACTGCGCAATTTCCAGGACACCATTGAAGTGGAGATACAATTGACTGCCAGTAAAGTGAACACGAAACAAGAATTCACGTAATTCAGTGATGGAACAATCTGCTCCTTATAACAGGGAGAGCGTTCAGGGTGAAAGCAGTTCGTTAGATTGCAGCCCTGCATCTTCGATGATATCGCGACGCTCTCTGGGATGCTTACAGCCACTAGAGAGATCCAAATCAAGCCACATGCCCTCCAGCTGTTGGTGGTGTTGCGCAGGTGCCTGGAACTCAGAGGGAACACCACAGCCAGCAGTCGGTCCACACCGATGACGGTGATGAAGATGGCACTGGCACGGATGTTGTTAGTGAACAGCGAGGAGATACAGATGCAGGCGAAAACCCCGAGGGACCAGATGCCCGTTGCATAGTAGTAGACTCTCATTGGCAGGGACAGCACCAGCAGCAGGTCGGCCAAGGCCAGGTTGATCATGATGACAGCGCTGGGAGACTTGAGCCGGTGGCGTTGTATCAGGATCCACAGAGACGCAGCGTTGAGCGGCAAGCCCAGCACCACGATGCACCCAAAGATGACTGCGTAGGCCATGTTCCCCTCCTCGGCAGATGACATGTTGTCGAGTGAAGAATGTCAAACGGAAGATTGCTCTACTGTGGTTAGACCCGTGTAGCACACCGCCCTGATATTGATAAAGAAGTGTCGTGTTTGAATTTAGGTTTTTAACCACACAGGAACCGAAACTTGCCTATTCCAATCAAGCTAACCTCACTTGCTAGGTTGGAGGCACTATTCATTTGGTACTCATGGATTGTCGCTCTGAGTTTGACTTGAAGTAATCAAATAGACTTTCAATGGATTTGACTGTTTCCATTTGAGGCCTTTGTGCTTTGACTCAATTTTTTAAAGATATCTTCCCTTTGTTCTTTACTTCTGCATTCAACAAGTAGCCTACTAGACCTTTTTCTTGCCACTAAGCCCCAAATAACAAACTTGGTGTAGTTTAGTTTAGTCCCCCTCACTTTAATGTCAGGTGTGTGTGCGTGTGCGTGTGCGTGAGAGAGAATACACTGGTAGGTACGTTTCTCAAATACACCAAACCAACCAAGGCCGACGTTCCGAGAGGTGCATCCAGAGTCACCAGCGGGCGGCTGGTACCTTCCTGGCATCTGGTTTCCCTTGCTCCATCTGCGGACGAATGTGCGGCTCAAGGATCGGACTTTAAGCCCATGAGAAGTGGCACCAGCGGCAACGTCGCTGAACCCCCCCTTCCCCACCCCCATCCCTGGAGCAAGGGTCATCATCGAACACGATGGACAGCTAAGAGTGTGAGAATTGTCATAAATAAAGAAGTTAAAATGTGTGTGTCTGTGTGTGTGTGTGTGTGTGTGTGTGTGAGAGAGCCTATCTTGTCCTCTTATTCTGCAGTGGCAAAAGGAAGGTCAGACAATCAACATTAGCATCAGATTCTGTATGTAAATACAACTTTGTTTCACACAGCTTTTAAGAAAGTATATAAAAAAAAAACGGTCAATACCTTTTAAAGATCTGCGGCAACAATATTATGGCAATATTGTTGCCATTTATGAACTACCAGATCTTCTTTTGATCTTTGTAGGAGTTGAGTTGGTGGCAGAGGAGCTCTGCCTACATCCTGTGCAAGTAACTGAAGGTCTTTTGTAATGACTTCTAATGAATAAGACAAAATATTAGAAGTGAAATTAAATGGGAAGGGGAGCAACACATTGTAAGACACTTTCTAACATCGATGACCGGTGTGGTTTCATGAAATGGGACAGAATGAATGGCCCACCCCGGTGTTATTCAGGACTAGCCACTAGAGGGCGCCGTCGCGATTCTTCTTCGACCAGAGGACAATAGGCCTATCTTTACTCTATGTACACTCCACCTATAGTTAATACATAAAAAAGAAAAACAGAAAACAGTACAAATAAATGTAATAATAAGAAATATAAATAAACTTAAGTATACCGAATAACAATACAATAAAAAAGAAAGGGTGAATACGAATGAATGGTAATGAAGACTGATTTGTCTTCTTTTTTTGTAGGTGCACTGGATGATGCCCTGGAGTATATTGCTGAGCTGGAGGCAAGGCTGCAAGAAATGTCCATGGGTCCACAAACTGTCCTCAACAGGTTTTGTGTGTCTGATCAGACCATGACATATTATTCTCGGTTTCCATCTCAAGAAGTGTTTCAAGTGTTTTGGGAGTCTGTTTTGCCCCTCAACACAATATATTCTTTATTGGAGCAAAGCACAGAGGATTGGACAAGAGGCGATTCCAACACCATGCCCTTCAAGGAAGATTCCAGTCATTGATGAGTTTTTCATCTACTGTTGTAGAGTAGCAACTGGCCTTAAAGAACAGGTCATTGCTGACATCTTCCAGGTCAGCACAGCTGAGATGGTACCAACTCCAAGCTGGATATTCCCTCTAGGATGTGGGACATCAAAGTGCGAAACGTCAAATAAAAATATGACTTTTTTTTATATTGTAGTGATAACAGATGTATTCTAATATGCATCTTTTCATAATGAGCAAGTTTAACAGAGTGCAAATTGCAAAACAAATGTCTTACCAGCATACGCTCTGTAGAGTGTGGACTTGACTCCAGTCTTCCCCACCGACTTGGGTTTCTTCACCACCAGGTCACTCACAGCCTCTCGATGGATTCCCTGAGGCGAACAACAATACAGGAAATGCTCATATACTCTAGACAAATACTGAAGTGTATGATTTGAACAGAGGACACAACAGCACACGTGGGTTCGAGGTCGTGCCACATCTGTGGTTGACTGGTACAGGCCAGGGAAGGTGGAACCACATCAAGGCCCAGCTGCACATAATGCGCTGTCTGGAACAGCAGAGCGGTTATATGGCTACAGAAGCCTTTGCCCGCAGCACAGCTACAGCTCTGAGAGACCCAGTTGTCCAACAGCCTCCAGGGTGATCTGTGAACACCATAAGAATTGAGTTACTGAACTTAGTAGGTAGGACCTTGATATAAGGCCATTGGAAACTGGCAAGGAGCCTGCAACCGCAGAAAAGCCATGTACAGTTCCGTGCAAAACTCTTGGGCCACCATTACATCTGTTGTTTTAGCAATGTTATAACATGAACTAGCCCAGATGTTTGTCCTTTTAATGCACTCAACACATTTCCTTTATTTACGGCTTGTGCCTTAATGAAGAGGAAGAAAAATACATAGGTCTACTCTGTACAGCCACAACATTGCAGCAAGCTAGGTGGGCCAAGTCTTAAGCACGCTACTGTTTGTAAGAAAGAACAATGAAAATGATCTGAACTTCAGAAGAAGAGGAAAACTGCAACTGCAGTTGTTAGTCCAGACAGACTATCAAAACTAACAGACTTGGGCCAACGGGCCCTAACTCAGCAGAAACCTGTAGTATGTGGGGCTCCTCATCGAGCGGTTGCATCTACCTCTCACTACCACCTTTCCATCAACTATATTTGACACTTAGCATATACATATTGTTAATAATATGTCGCTGATCGGAAGAAAACTGGTCAGCAAATAACTAGCTGAACCTATCCTTGGCTAAACTAATGCTAAAATGCTAACGCTACACACGGAGACTTCATAGCCACCATGGCTAATTATATTCATAATATTATAGTCTACACGTAACAAATATGATCATTTTACACACATTTCACACACAGATAATATTTCTGACGATTTATATGGATCGTATATGGTTTGCTTGTCATCACAAAACATGAATGAGCAAGGCGGCCATTGAGTAGCCTACTGACAACAAAACACCTTAGACAACTTACCTTGATAATTGTGTACAAACTCCTCCACAAAAAACTTGTACCCCTTTGTCAGCCTGGGCTGTGGTGTTGCTGAGTGTGTCTCCACAATCTTCTGCACATCTTCGAATCGCAATTTGGGAATACCCACCAAGGAAGTGGCGAAGAAACGATCCATTTTAGCATTGACGGCAATACAAAAATGACTACGCCGGAAGAATGTTTACCCGGTGTGACGTCATTTCCGATTTTCGTGAGATAGGCCTATTGGCCAACAAAGTTGCGCGATACCGTCTTTTTTAAAGTGTTGATTGTCAGTGGTTTGAAGGGATTTTGAAACCCAATCTGATAGTGTGGGAAATGTGTGAAAGGTCTTTGTGTGTTAATAAAAAACGAGTGTGTATCACAAGAGTAGTGTTTGTTTACACGTTGGATCATGAGGAAGGGTCAGTTCATCACTTGTCCTCGAAGCCAATCACTAACTATTTCACATAAAGCCCAACACTTTAATTAGCATTCTAGCTGTTCACACGCAACCCACCCACTGCAAAGTCTCTCAAACACGCACATAGAGCACGCATGCTGCAAGAACACCATGCTATTGATCATGGCCTGCAAAAATCGAAATTGCATTGATTGTAAATTAAAAATGTATAGCCTATATATACTTATTTTAAATCCAAAAAATGTGCAGTTTGTAATCAGTTGTGTTTTCAGCGATTAATAAATGATCTCTTTAAGATTCAGTGTACTGGAAGCGGCAGATTTATTTTTGGCCAATAGAGGGCAGTAGGCTATTGCCCTACAGCTTCTGCTAGGTCAGGCATAGGTGCGCATATTCTCCTTTGGCAGGCTTATGTGAAATATTTAGTTTAATTTGGTTACGAAAATATTGAGGGAAATTGCATCTCTCGAGTATACGTATTTGTACATTTATATAACCAGCTCGTCTGCCGGTGCCCATTGATATGCATAATTTGGTGTCATGCTCTCTTTCCGTGCACATACCCGTTCAATCGTACGACGCACACAAATCCGACTGTATAAACAAACAAAAAAAATGGCAAGACATAACCAAGCCATATACAAAGGCATTATAAACATGTTAACAATTATACAAGGTGCCTAATATTCAAATGTGAACATATATGTGGAGACACATGGAGGCACATTCACAAACTGCGTAACTCCTTACATATAAAACCGTCTCGTTGCTGAATTCTAAATGACCAAGCCAATCAAATTTGCCTAATGAGACATCTGGCATTCTGCCTGCATGTGGATGTCAACCCAGAAACAGCTGGGTCTTCAAACACACACAAAATCCTTGTCTCTGACACACACACACACACACACACACACACACCCACACACACACACACACACACACACACACACACACACACACACACACACACACACACACACACACACACACACACACACACACACACACACACACACACACGCACACACACTGCATTAGTATTGTTGGGTCTGGGTAAGGAAGAGGGAATAATTACTACGGTTTACTGGAACACACACACACTGGAGATCCACACAATCAAGCCATCCTTTTACTCATGTGATATATTATGCATAAATGGGTGTGTTAGACATCATGGCGACCATCCATGTGATATATGGGGGACGGGGCTGTGGCGTGAGAGAGAGAAAGAGAGAGAGAGGGAGAGAGAAAAAAAAGGTGTGTGTGTGTGTGGGGGGGGGGGGGGGGGGGGCACAGATGGCCATGGCCTGGGGCAGTAGAGCTGTGTACTGCTGCTAAACATGGAGGCAGCCCCCGACCCCCCCTTCCACACACACACACACACACACACACACACACACACACACACACACACACACACACACACACACACACACACACACACACACACACACACACACACAAACACTGTAAACCAGTAGCAGGGTGACGCAACTATAATCCATCGAAGGCACCATATTCAAAGCGATAAGTGGTTGCAAATGTAGATCTTTACAATTTTGCGCCCCTTGAATTTTATAGAATTCGAAATTAGTTGTATCCTAAAAGCATCCAACGATGCACTACATGTAGCTACATTCGATTCATAACATTATTCTGTATTCAAACAGAACAGTCAAAAGGGGAAGGCCAACAAATCGCTGCAGAAGGATCCCAAACACCTCACTCAATAAACCAGGTTGACTACAATGCACTCCATGACTTCCATTATGTGTGAATGCGTGACTGAAACTACTGCTTTTCCAGCATCCATACATTTACACTTCGCATTGAGAGAACTATTAGGGCAAGCTCTTCCCACGATGATTGAGGCTGACTGCAAACGTGTGACGGTATGACGAAAGACTGCATGGCCATGCCGTCCAGACCCCTGTGGGTTGCCTCACTGCTAGGCCTTATCCTTCACTGTCTGTCTGTCTGTCTGTCTGCCTGTCTTTTGCCTGCCTGTGCACCCTGTCTTTCCGTCAGGTCCCTCTGTTGCGTTTTGTTTCACGTCTGGTTTCTTCGGCAGCTGTGACAAACCAACAGCTTGCCTCTGTCAGTTGGTTGTTAATGGGGTGTCGTCCCCCCCCCTAACTGGACCCCAACACAACCACATATAACTTTCTCTCACTGTCTCTCTCCCCTTTATACCCCTGCTCTCGTTTTTTTCCTTGCGCACACACACAAGCACGAACGCACACATGCCCAAGTATGATGCACACAGGCATGCACGAACGCACGTGCACACACGTGCACACACACACACACACACACACACACACACACACACACACACACACACACACACACACACACACACACACACACACTCAAACTCTGTCTTTCACACTCTTTCCCTCCTACTATAACTATTCACGTTATGGTCTGACCCCCTCCCCTAACTTTGTGTCTTTCTTACTCTCTCTCTCTGCCCTCCCTCTCTCTCCTCTCTTTTGTCCCTCTCCCTCCCACTTGTCTGAACTCTGACAGGTGTGTAATTGAATGATTAATGATCAACATAGCCCCCCCCCCCCCCACACACACACACACAAACCCGTCAAGCCCACACGCGCACACACACACACACACACACACACACACACGCGCGCAAGCACGCACACGCGCACACACACACACACACACACACACACACACACACACACACGCACACGCACACCCACACGCACACGCACACAAACACACACTGATACACCCTCTAGCAGACACATATACACACACACACACACACGCATACCCTGCAGCACTCACACAAAGACACACATATGCACACACACACACACGCATACACACACACGGTTGACCAAAAAATATTGTTTGAAAAAAAAAAAAAGAGCTGTAATAGAAATACTGTTCTTAATTAGAATCAGTGTTTGTTTAAGGGCCAATGTTGATTGCAGTTGGTATCAGTCATGATAATACGACACAATAAATCACATTTTAATGGCCTAGGATGTAAATATTAAATCAAACAATTCCAGCTTATTGTCAAATTATTTAAATTCTACACATTTATATGTGTTAGGGTTTGCAGCAAACATACATGTCCGCACCCCCAGCAACACCCATTTGTTTTCGACACAAAGACCCAATCCTCCCTTGACATACACACATCTACGCAAACACACTGCAAAGATTGATGTCCACGCATAAACATATCAAACTCACCCTCCCTTTTTTTATTTCTCCTTCTCCCCTCCTTTTATCCCTCTCTCTCTCTCTCCCTCCCCCCTTCTCTTAGTAGCTCCATCAGTAACTATGGCTGGTATTTTTATATGAGATGTAATGTGTTCCATGGTTTCCATTGATTTTGAGACACTCTGTGTGTGTGTGTGTTTGTGTGTGTGTGTGTGTGTGTGTGTGTGTGTGTGTGTGTGTGTGTGTGTGTGTGTGTGTGTGTGTGTGTGTGTGTCTGTGTGTGTGTGTGTGTGTGTGTGTGTGTGTGTGTGTGTGTGTGTGTGTGTGTGTGTGTGTGTGTGTGTGTGCACGTGTGCGTCTCACAAGGCCATGACACATGAGAGGCGGACAGGGATGGTTTTCTGCGGGGGCCATGACAAATGTAGTTAACACAACGTCTTTCTCCTCTTAATGCGACCAAAGGCCAGGTTTCAAAAATAACTTCATAACAATCAAATCAAATCAAATAAATGGACAGTGTTATTTATATAAAAAAATAAATTAAGAATGACAATTGTATGAAATTTAATTTAATTGAATTGAATTTAAAAAGAAATACAATACAATAAAAAATAATAATCCAATGAATAGGACGTGACCAATAGAAATAGACCAGCTTTAGCCTTCGAAGGATTTGTATCCCATTGTCTCTGGAGTTCAGGATATCAGCGGCCCGAGCTGGGACACAGAAAGGGACAGTGTTAGAGGAGAGAGAGAGAGGATACAATGGACAAGGAAAGAGAGAGTGCGGGAGCGATGGGAAAGAGGGGAAGACGAGGACAAAATGAAAAGTAAAAGAGGTGTTTGGGGTCAACACACGAGTGATGCAGAGAACAAGCGTTTCCTGTTGACCTCTGACTGAACTGTAGCCTCTGACTCCTCCTCCTCTTCCCCCCTTTGCCTCCTCCCTCTTTCCTCCGGCCCAACAATTGAGAGGAGCAGTAGCGCTAGAGAAAGAGAGAGAGTGTGTGTGTGTGTGTGTGTGTGTGTGTGTGTGTGTGTGTGTGTGTGTGTGTGTGTGTGTGTGTGTGTGTGTGTGTGTGTGTGTGTGTGTGTGTGTGTGTGTGTGTGTGTGTGTGTGGGGGTGTTTTAGGGGGGTAGATGCAGATGAGACGCTTGTGAGGGACATGTGAGTTGCTCTCTCCCACCAACGGGTTGGGGGACAGAGAGGGGAATGGAGGTTATGGTTGAGGCTGGTACATCTGAGGAGGAAAAGGCTTACAGTGTGGAAAGTTGAAGTGGAATGCATTAAGGATGTGTGTGTGTGTGTGTGTGTGTGTGTGTGTGTGTGTGTGTGTGTGTGTGTGTGTGTGTGTGTGTGTGTGTGTGTGTGTGTGTGTGTGTGTGTGTGGTGTGTGTGTGTGTGTGTGTGTGTGTGTGTGTGTGTGTGATCGCTAATGTGACCTTACCGGCCGAGAGGTGCAAAAACAGATGACCTCACAGGCTGCCTGTATGACATGTGAAAACAACTGCTTCCTTATTGATTTCTGTAATGGATCCAGCCGCTTCATTGGCCATCCACACCCTTCACCACCTCACACACACATGCACAATCACACACAATCACACACAATCACACACAATCATACACACACACACACACACACACACACACACACACATACACACACACACACACACACACACACACACACACACACACACACACACACACACACACACACACACACACACACACACACACACACGCATGCACAAAAAAGCAGGCACAGGAAAACACACTTAAAAATGCGCACACATCCACAAACACACAAATGCACATGCACATGCATGATAGATAAAACCTTGCATATTTTCATTGTTTTGTCTTTGTGCTCTCTCATGTTCCTTTTCGGCCTGCGCACGTGGATTAAGAAAGCTTTGTCCAGCAGAATGTAAAACCCATTTGTCTCATAAAGCTTTCATCAGAGTTTAACGGAGGGCTTCACAGCAGACGGGGGAGACTTCATTCATTCTACTGGCTTTGTTTTCTTAAAGTTGGGTTTCTATACGGCTTCAGTAATAAAATGTCATTCCTATCTTTTTTTTTCTTTCTTCATTTTGTATCTGTGTGTGTGTGTGTTTCTTTTTTTTAATGAAGATAAACTAGGCTAGTACTTTGATAATTCCAGAATATACTTATCATATATAATTAATAATAGAAAAATAACATAATATAAACAATATCATACAAACAATGTATAATGTATGCAATATAATATGTATAATAATAAAACATAAACATACCAGTATATATTATTATATAACACAGTATCCATCCATTTGTTGCACAGGATATTTGGTTGTTTAGCTATTTTTACTAAAATATTTTTTACAGTATTAATTTTTTTTTTTACAAAAATGTATTAATTACAAACTGACATTTAGGATAAATTGTAGAATAGCAAGAGCAATCTCCATTGACATTGCAACATAATTTGGCTGATTCCCATCAACGATGTGGACAAGCACACGGAAAGAGGTAAGGAAAAAGTCTCTTGACGCCAGTTGTACAAAAAAAGTTTAATAGGGCCTACTATAATTATCATCATAACATCGCAGACAGCAGTCACCATTCCAATAGTTGCCATTATTGCTCACAACTAGTTTCTAACGCCCCACCCCATCCCCCTTCCCTACACCCCCCCCCCCCCCCCAAAAAAAGCCGCTGGGACTGGAGACGGAGCGCAATGTTAAGGTTCCTTTGGCTTTGGCTCCGCTCACAATCCCAAGACAAACAGACAATGTCCAATAAAATGCTTTAGAGAAGTGTGTGTGTCTGCATGTCAGTGTGTGTGTGTATGTGTGTATGTGTTTGCATGTCAGTGTATGTGTCTGCATGTCATTGTGTGTGTGTGTGTGTGTGTGTGTGTGTGTGTGTGTGTGTGTGTGTGTGTGTGTGTGTGTGTGTGTGTGTGTGTGTGTGTGTGTGTGTGTGTGTGTGTATGAGAGACATCCCAAGGTAAACATTACCTATACAGTAATCTTAAGGAGGTGAGTGGTGAGACAGTGAGGCAGAGCAGAGGTCATTCGCAGCGTGGAGCTTCATGCTGAGGAAGAGCACTAGTAGTCGACATTAAGCTCACGCCTCTTCCGCATAAATATAAAAATAGATTATAAAACATAATAAAAAGAATAACAACTAAACACAAACAAACATTTAAATAAAGTAGTGTGTTGAAGGGTTTTCTTTGACAGCAAACACACAAGGAGGAAGACCGAGTTTAGAGGCAGAGGCCAGAGGTGGGACCAACACAGGATTGGAGGATGTCGCTCAGGTTCTGTCCAATGATATCTATGCACCGGTGAGGTCACAGGTCCCTCTGATAGACACTAGTGTTAAGGGGGGATGATGTTTTGTGGCCACGTACCGTTGCTTCTGATCCAGCCAGGCCCACCAGCGGCGCTTTAAGAGTACCCTTCAGTTCAAGTCAGTTCATGTCACCCTCTCGTGGTTTCCTCCCCCCTGGGTTTGATGGGTAATGTAGTTTAAAGCGTGTGTCTTATCTGGTTCCTCCCCGCAAGATGCAGAGGAGGCGGTGGAAGAGAAGGAAGCACTTCTAGGAGGAGAGAGGTATGGCTTTGAACCTACAGGCTGTGTGTGTGTGTGTGTGTGTGTGTGTGTGTGTGTGTGTGTGTGTGTGTGTGTGTGTGTGTGTGTGTGTGTGTGTGTGTGTGTGTGTGTGTGTGTGTGTGTGTGTGTGTGTGTGTGTGTGTGTGTGTGTATGTGTGTATGTGTGTAATCAGCTACATTGAGGTGTCTTTCAGGGGAATGTAAACTTTTAAAGCAATGCAGATTTTCTGTTTTATATGATGCGGCAGTGTATCATTACACAGATACACACACACACACACACACACACACACACACACACACACACACACACACACACACACACACAGCGGTGCAGTTCTAAAGCGGCTAGTGTGCGTGGATGTCCAGTCCCTGTGCAAGGAGTGGTTCAGAGGGGTGTGTGTGTGGAGGCGGGTGGAGGAGCATGGCGGGATGGGGGTGGGGGCCGGGGTAAGGGTGCAGGGAACTGCCGGGGTGGGGAGGGTAGCCCTGCTGGGCCAGCAGCGAGCCGGGGTATTCTCCCGGTAGAGAGGCCATGCCCTGGAGACCTGACGAGACAGACGGAGACCAATTATATATATTATATGATGTATAGTAAACTTGTGTGTGTGTTTCGGTGTGTGTCGCTGTGTCAGTCTGTGTGTGTTGGTTTGTGTGCATGGGTGTGTTTCAGTTTTACCTGCTGCACGGAGACCCAGGTGTTGTCCGTCAAGTCCGTAGCCCCCAAGAGCTGCTCCTTCTGGGCTGTAGGGACCACCCTGACCTGCAACACCCAACACACAAATGTTGTCAGCAACACACACAACCCCTGCAGCACGCACACTATGTATATCCACAGGCATAGCAAGGCTTTAGCCTTTTTAAATAGATTATACATTCACTTAAATTAAAACTCACGGCCTTGCAAGTCAATATAGTCTACAAACGTAGTTTAAGTGTTAAGGAAAAGGTAATGAGGTAAAACTGAGAATAGGCAGGTCTTTTAAGTAAAAGACAAATGTATTGGTGAGAGTCTTGAAGTAGACATGGAGACGTCGTGCAAGGACTGAGGGGACACCCACCTGAGCGATTTGATTGGTCGATCATGGGCTGGACTATTCTCCTCCTGGCATTAATGAACCTAGCAGAGGAAGAGAGGAAGAACAGGGATTCAGAGAACATAAGAGGAGGACAGAGGGAGATAGGGTGAGAGGGGGAGAGGGAGAAAGAGAGAGGG
>NC_044063.1:26251697-26254197 GCF_902167405.1 Gadus morhua
GTGTGTGTGTGTGTGTGTGTGTGTGTGTGTGTGTGTGTGTGTGTGTGTGTGTGTGTGTGTGTTTGTGTGTGAGCTATGAGCTATGTGGCCCAGTTGCGTGTTCCTTTTAGACTGCATATCTGCTTATCTAAACGCGCCGTGATTTGTCTCGCGGTCTCTTCCACGCCGAGGATCTCTCCTCTCCACGCGGTGCCCATCAGCGTCTGTCTCCCTCTCTCTCCTCCGAACCACTGTAGCACAAACCCTGACCTACTTAGCGGCTCGCAGAGCTGCTGCCTCCGCTCTATTCTTCGCCTGCCTTTCTGTTGATGTTGACCAAGTCAGCACCTCCCCACCAGAGCCTCCCAGCGCGCCACTGATATCATATTAGAGACACAAGGCCTATCTGGTTTAAAAATAAATAATACAATAATAAGTAGGCCTACAACGGGGTGTTGGCTTTACAAAGACCCTACAAAATAAATACATCGCTTTAGCCTTTAAAGCAATTACATTATCGTAACATATAGGTCTGCTGTAGTGGCCTATTGCTATTATTGTAATGTTGTGTGTATCTTTTCCACATCAACGTCATCGTTTGTCGGCCCCCAGCATGCCCTCTCTGTTCCCCCGCACCAGTGCTGAGGCGGTCAGGACATATACAACACCGATGTCAAATGTATTTTCCCCTTATGCCTCCCTTATGATGTCATATACTCAATGTGAACACTGCTTTTTGTTTTGTTATTCAGTCTACTTACCCGTTTTTCCATGCGGCTTGCTGGCCGAACCTTCCCCGGTGGAGAGGGCGCACTGGGCGGCTGGACTCCTCCGGCGGGATCCCCCCTCGATCCCTATAGACTCCTGCGAATACGTGCAAGGATTGACACGTGCAGGGAGAATTAAACACCAGGGCGTGCTGTACTTCGTGAGAATCACGCAAACGATGAAGTTTGAAATGTCACGCAGATCATGCAGGGCACACACACACACACACACACACACACACACACACACACACACACACACACACACACACACACACACACACACACACACACACACACACACACACACACACACACACACACACACACACACACACACACTTAGGCCTACACACAAACACACATGCACACACAAGCACACACGCGAATGAAAGGGTTAGTAAACATCTGCTCATACGCAATTTTATCTTAAGGTTATCTTTTTCATACCGAACGGAACGTGTAGCCCACTACCATAGACATTTGTTTATTGAAACAATGTCGACTTTAAAAAAAGAGTAGACCTAGAGTAGGCTATTTGCTGGAGAAATCCCAAATAAACACACGCGACCTATCCAATCAAAAGCAGTCCCTCGGATCACATGGCTCTGGCCGTGGACGGAGCATTGCACGGGGAAAGGCAACACTTATAGCTTCAATGCATTGATCAGCAGCATCAACTGTAATCTCAATACCATACCGAAGCGGGTGTTGCAGCGCGGGTTCCTTGTTTGCAGCCGATGTGCACGCAGGTTCCTTTAGGTTAGTAGTCCAATTCCGGTGGTACGATTCCGACCGCGCAGATTGCATCCGCCTCTCGGTGGGGCTTGCAGCGGGCTGGTGGGATGCTGCTGGTCGGTGCAGGGACAGAGATCGCTGCTCCTTCTTCTTCTTCTTCTTCTTCTTCTTCTTCTTATCTTCCTCCTCTTCTTCTTATACTTGTTCTTGTTCTTGTTCTTGTTCTTGTTCTTCCTCTTCTGTTCTTGCCCCCTTTCTTGTCCTCGGAGGATACAGCGACGGACCGCGCGGTCATGCAAAGTGCTGCGAATGGACGACGGCGCTTAAAGCTCAAAGAGGAAGAGAGCGCAGAGAGGGAGAGGGAGGGAGGGACGGAGTGAGAGAGAGAGAGAGAGAGGGAGAGAGGAGAGAGAGAGAGAGAGAGAGAGAGAGAGAGAGAGAGAGAGAGAGAGAGAGAGAGAGAGAGAGAGAGAGAGAGAGAGAGAGAGAGAGAGAGAGAGAGAGAGAGAGGGAGGAGATGAGGAGATGCAAGGTGGGGACTGATGATGGTGGCAGTCTACTGAGTTGTTTGGGGGGTCAAAACGCGACGGGGTCCCTTGCCCCCCCGCACCCTGCCCCCTCTCCCTCCCTCCCTCCTCCTCCTCCTCCTCCCCCCTCCTCCTTTATCACACACACTCGCGCATTACAAACGCCAAAGGAGACCCCCTCGATGTTTTATATCTCAATGGCACGCTCTCCGCTCCCACACAGTTCGCTGTTCTCCCCGCCGATGCCGCTCGGCCATCTCTCTCCCCCCCCCCCCCCCCCTCTCTCTCTCTGCCCCCTTGTCCCCTCGGTTCCCCCTCTCTTCTCCCCTCGCTTCCCCCTCTCCCCTCTCCTCTGCCGGCACAGCGCTCCGTTCTTTCTCTCCGAAGCTGCTGGGGCACGATGATGTGGTTATCAGACGGATAGCTCGGATAATGGTACAAAATCTAACTCACACAAATGCAGACATACACACATTCGCGCGCGCACAC
>NC_044063.1:26266697-26271697 GCF_902167405.1 Gadus morhua
TATAAATACAAATATTCAAAACAAAGTACGAACAATCAATCAAAACAAAACAATTAGCCATGAGCTATAAATTAAAAATTTACAAATGTATCAAAATGTCCACTTTAAATCATTCAGCAAGGGAACCTTGTGGTTCTTGAATAGGGAAAAACACCAGCAATGTGCTGAGATGGTTAAACATGCTGGGTCGGTGCGATGCAACATTGTCAAGTAAGCAATCAACCATTTAAACAGAAGAGAGGTGTTCAGAGGCTCTGGAAAGCCGCATCGGCCTCCTCCTGATTGGCCCACATGACGTCATGATTGACAGTCCTGCGGACGGAGACGTGGCTCAGCTCATCCTCTGCTCTCGTTTGCTCCCTGCTGTCCTCCCCCTCCCCCTTTTGCTCCTCCTCTTCCATCTGCTCCTCCTTCACCTCCTCCAAAGTCCCTTGCTCCTCTCCTCCACAACCGGCCGGCTTTATGTCTTCGCTCTCGCCCGACAACGCATCCTGTTCCCTTGGAAGCAGACATCCTCCCGGCAGCTCTGATCGGCCCTCTGCCTTGTTGTCGCTCATCGTCTCCCGAGCGACAGCTTCGTCGGCCGCCTGCTGCTGCACCTCCTTTTCCTCGCCACTAGAGGGCGCCGCCGACTCACCGTCGGTTATTTCCACAACGTCGTTCATCTCCTCACATTCCCGTTGAGCCTCCATGTCCCCGTCCCTGTTCTGCTGCCTCCGTAGGGTCTTCCTGTTCTTGCTTTGGCGGGACTGGTGGCACAGCAGTGTGCGTCTGCGATGCCACTGGTTGAGAGAGATCTGAGCCTCCACGCTGAGCTGGCGGGCGGCCAGGCGAGGCCGGAAGCTGCTAATGTAGTAGAGCGAGGCATACACGGACGTCAGGTAGTAGCCACCTGGAGGTAGAGAGAGAGAGGGGGGGGGGGGGGGGCACAAAAGAAGATGAGAGTGGTTGAGAGAAAGGAAAGAGAAAGATAGTGAGAGTGAAAGAGAGTGAAGGAAGGAGAGAGAGCGAGAGAGAGAGAGAGCGAGAGAGAGAGAGAGATGAGGGTGTTGAAGAGGATGAGAAGGGTGAAGAGAAAGAACAGCATGAAAGTACATAATCAATTGACATCAGATCAGGCTACTGCTTAAAGCATGCTACTAGTCGGATGCTTACTTTTTAAACTGAGCAATAAAGCTGTTAACTTTATCCAGTAAGGAGACAAGTTTTCTCCTTAGCGCCATTAAATAATTATTTAAATTAAAGTTTAATTCTAAAACAAAGTAAAAAATGCTCATGAATACGGTAGTCCGGCTTTTGTCCAGTGAAGAGCCAAGTTGTGCTCCTTAGAGGCCTCACATCATTTAAGTAACTCAAACTCAAGTTTGATCAAAACAAATGCCCAACATGCTTTGTGTTGCGTTCCTCTGGCCGCCTCACCCTCCCCCTGCAGCTGTGACGGGTCCAGCAGCTCCATCATGTAGTCCGTGTCCAGCTGCACCGTCACCAGGTCGCTGCGCAGCAACACCCACGTCAGGCAGGGCAGGAAGTCGTCCGCCCCAAACACAGACCCTGCAGGAGAGGGGGAGAGGAGAGGAGAGGAGAGAGAGGAAAGGAGAGGAGAGGAGAGGAGAGAGAGGAGAGGAGAGGAGAGGAGAGGAGAGGAGAGGAGAGGAGAGGAGAGGAGAGGAGCAGAGGGAAGAGGAAAGGAGAGGAGAGGAGAGGAGAGGAGAAGAGAGGAGAGGAGAGGAAAGGAGAGGAGAGGAGAGGAGAGGAGAGGAAAGGAGAGGAGAGGAGAGGAGAGGAGCAGAGGGAAGAGGAAAGGAGAGGAGAGGAGAGGAGAGGAGAGGAGAGAGAGGAAAGGAGAGGAGAGGAGAGGAGAGGAGAGGAGAGGAGAGGAGAGGAGAGGAGAGGAGCAGAGGGAAGAGGAAAGGAGAGGAGAGGAGAGGAGAGGAGAGGAGAGGAGAGGAGAGGAAAGGAGAGGAGAGGAGAGGAGAGGAGCAGAGGGAAGAGGAAAGGAGAGGAGAGGAGAGGAGAGGAGAGGAGAGAGAGGAAAGGAGAGGAGAGGAGAGGAGAGGAGAGGAGAGGAGAGGAGAGGAGAGGAGAGGAGCAGAGGGAAGAGGAAAGGAGAGGAGAGGAGAGGAGAAGAGAGGAGAGGAGAGGAGAGGAGAGGAGAGGAGAGGAGAGGAGAGGAGAGGAGAGGAGAGGAGAGGAGAGGAGAGGAGCAGAGGGAAGAGGAAAGGAGAGGAGAGGAGAGGAAAGGAGCAGAGGGAAGAGGAAAGGAGAGGAGAGGAGAGGAGAGGAGAGGAGAGGAGAGGAGAGGAGAAGAGAGGAGAGGAGAGGAGATGAGAGGAGAGGAGAGGAGAGGAGCAGAGGGAAGAGGAAAGGAGATGAGGGGAGTGGAGAGGAGAGGTGAGGAAATTAGACACTTTTCAATGTTTGTGAAAGTTTCAGAGTTCCACTTCCAGTCTGTCTGGATTTCTTAGGGTAAATACAGAGTAATAGAGGAAGGCTCATTAGAGGAAGACAGCCCATCTGAATGAGGATGTAGCTCTCAACTGAGACTGGATGCCTGGCATATCGCAGTGTCTACAACTGAATGCCCTGGATTCTCGTTACGGTTCAATGGCCAGCCCCCCATCACCCATTTAAAATGTTTTGCCTGTATATGTATGTATGTATGTATGTATGCATGTATGCATGTATGCATGCATGCATGCATGCATGTATGTATGTATGTATGTATGTATGTATGTATGTATGTAATACATACATACATGTATGTATGTAATGCATACATACATACATACATACATGCATACTATGTATGCATGTATGTATGTATGTATGTATGTATGTATGTATGTATGTATGTATGTATGTATGTATGTATGTATGTATGTATGCATGCATGCATGCATGCATGGATGGATGGATGGATGGATGGATGGATGGATGGATGGATGGATGGATGGATGGATGGATGGATGGATGGATGGATGGATGGATGGATGGATGGATGGATGGATGGATGGATGGATGGATGGATGGATGGATGGGTCGGCTTAGCTCAGGAGGTAGAGCATTGGTTTTTTAACCGAAAGTTTGCTAGTTTGATCCACAGCTCCTCCTAGCTGAGTGTCGATGTGTCCCTGAGCAAGACACTTGTAACGATGTAAGTCGCTTTGGATAAAAGTGTCTGCCAAATGCCCTAATTATGTATGTATGTATGTATGTATGTTATATCTATGTCAATTCTTTACGATGTTTAATGTTTTGTTTTATGTGGATATATGTCCTGTCTTGTAACATCAGGGATGATGGAAATAAGTGCATGCACTTTGTCATATTTTTTCTTATATCCCTTGGATATGTCTTTTATTCCAAATAATTCAAATCTAAATTAAATCAAATCAATTATGGCACCCATTGCATCCTGATCAACCCCCTCCCGTCCCTGACTCTCTGGACTCCTTTACCTGGGGAGGCGTTGGCCGTCATGCAGTGGTAGACGCTCTTGCACACCTTGAGCAGCACGCCGACCTTCTTGCTGGGGGAGTAGGTGGCGTGCATGCCCGCCCACCGCTGCTGCACCCGCTCCAGGGCGGGGCCATCGGGCACCCCGGCCCCCGCCGAGCCGCCCAGGTCCTCAACCCCCTGGTCCCCCAGCACCCGCTGGTGGCCCCGCAGGTTGGCCAGGGTGCCGTCGTGGTCCCGGGCCGCCTGCAGCGAGGAGTAGAGGTGGGCGGAGACAGGCTTCAGCGCCACCTTGTGGAGGCACTGCTCCACCATGGCGTCTGGGGACCGGAGAGAGAGGATGGAGCACAAGGAGGGGGCGGAGAACAGAGGAGACTCATCACATTGATCTTGAGCTTGTGTTGATTACGGCTGTATTCCGCGCAATCCATCGTATAGAATGTCTGCATAGAAGCTATAGCGTTTAAAGAAACATGTGTTGGTTAGTTCTGGGATAACTGAAGTCGCTGAGGAAACGACAATTCCTTGAGGAAGCGAAGACGTCCAAGGTCAAGCACAAGCACAGAACTGAAACCAGTAAATATCAAAAATAGGGAAACTTAACTTATGCGTCCATACAGGGGGACTGTATGCATGCTGTAAGAAGTTCTAATGATTGCAATTTTAGAAATTATTTATTTGTTACTTAATTAAGTTTAAGTTTATTGTGTTGTTAAATATCTTGGAAAGCCACCGATTCTACATTTGAAGGTCCCGATTCAACAGGACTTCCCTCCTTGCTACTCACCCATCTCTGAGTCGGGGGTGTCGGCCATGCTGTCCAGGAGGACCTGAATCTCCGGGCAGTCCAGGAGCACCTCCCTCAACGCTGTGAGCGATGACCTCACTTCCTGCAGGAACTCAGAGCCCCGGGGCTGGCCCGGGTCAATCCCGCCCTTTAGCGTGGTCTCCATGAACCCACGGAGCGCCTCGGCAAACGCCCCGCCCTTCCTGTCGCTCAGCTCCGTCACGCGGTTGATCAGCCTCTTCTGCTGGCTCACCAGCCCGCCGAGCGCCTGGCCCACGGCCGAGAGCCGGTTCTTCACCTTGTCGGCCAATCGCTGCGCAGAGATCTGCTGGCCGGCGGGGCTCTGGGCGGCCGGGGACTCCGGCTCCTCCTCGATGCTGCTGATGGACAGCGTGTCCAGCTCCATGGAGGGGGGGTGGGACAGCAAGAAGGAGGAGGAGGAGGAGGAGGAGGAGCGGCTGGAGGGGGGAGGAGCCAGCCAGACCCCATCCTCCACCCAGGACACCCGGTGGGGGGACTGGGGCGGGGGCCCGCTGTGGCGTCGCGTGCCCCCCAGGGCGGGGCTGGTGGGGGGGAAGTGTGGCGTGGGGGAGGAGGAGAGGATGGACGTAGGGAGGCTGCACCTGCCGGCCGTTATCTTGGGGAGATCGCCGGTGGCGGCGTCCCGGCTGGGCCGGCGCAGAACCACGGCGACCGGGGGGGAGGTGGGGGACGGGGGGGAGGTGAGGGACGGGAGGGTGAGGGATATAGGGGTCGA
>NC_044063.1:26276697-26294197 GCF_902167405.1 Gadus morhua
GGAAGTCATTATGCGTTTTTATTTTTGGGACTTGCAGGATTTGGAAAGTCGAACGCTGGCCCGACAGCACAGGCTGTTGGCTCTGGGTTCAACGTTTCTGTGGCAACAAGAGTGACATCACAGCTTCCAGTTTTAGTACTTCCTGTTACAACAGCCATTTCCTGTAGAAATTATCGTCTCACGCATAAAACCAATTCTCCCCAGAGCACCCCCGACCCCCCGTCAAAGATAAAAATGAAGAAATACAATAAAGAGCTTCACGTTGTTAGCATATATGCTCATAATAAGATGTTATTGTAAGTATAATTCTGCAGTGTTGGACTGTTCTCAGAGGTCTATAACTCACTTCAGACAGTCAGAGTGAAAACGTTGCGGTCAAAATGTGGTTTACTGCACACGGCACACATGGCAAAACCAATGTCACAAAGTAAACCCAAGCAATCATTAACCCAAGCAATCATCATGATTAATCCGAACACCAACCGATATCTCAAATGAGACAAAGACCTGCAACCGATTGGAAGATTTTGACTTTAGATGGTTATCAGTCATACATTAGTGTATAATACCATTTTGCACTAAAATATACAATAATTTAAGAAAACACCACATTTCACAAAGAAGATACAATACAGAGTGTAAACAAAATGGAAAGAAACAGATATATCTTCATGTCGAATTCAACCAATTTTCAGAACACATTGTGGTCAGTGTTGAACCTTGTTCGACCTGCAGTACTTTCACGTCGACAGATGCGGTTCTGCTTCAGCTCACAACAGGGTCAGTTTAGGGTTGTGGCTCCGGGATACATGGAAGTTGGGTTGGGACATTTTTTAGTTTACTTTTACACACACACACACACACACACACACACACACACACACACACACACACACACACACACACACACACACACACACACACACACACACACACACACACACACACACACACCTATATAGATATATCTTGTATATATATATATAATCTAATAGTAAACTATATAATCTAAAAGTAAACACATTTATGAGGATAATAATATATATATATATAATTCAAAAGTCAACTCATTTTTGGGAGGGGGGACCGTTACACCAAAAGAAAGCATGAGTTCCTGGGAGCTAAAAGTCTGTATTAGTAAAGTGCAAAGGAGAGAAGAAAAGGTCAGACACCCTGTACATCTGTTTGTGAATGAATCCCCGTCCCCTGTACAGTAAATACCCTTCTAAACCAATCGCACGCTAGGACTCATCTCACCGTCCGATTGGTCAAGCAAGGAGGACGACCTCCAATCATTTTATGTTTAATCATTGGTTTGCTGGTCCGTGGTCTTGTCTTCCGGGGCGGACCGTGGTGTGCCAGTCTCGGCCGCAGCGCCGGCGGCTCCACTGGCTTTCTCCTGCTGGTCCTCAGCTTCTATACGGCTGTGCTCGCTGTTCACCAGCTCCTCCAGCTCACCCTGACATACACACACACACACACACACACACAGAAAGAGACAGTCACACACAGAAATACACACAGAGGAAGAGACAGTCACACACAGAAATACACACACATGAGAGAGAGAGAGAGAGAGAGAGAGAGACAGAGACAGAGACAGAGACAGAGACAGAGAGAGAGAGAGAGAGAGAGAGAGAGATGGTTAGAGGTAGTCTGTACAGGCCCGTGCGTCAAGAGGCCGGATTTCCAGGTAAACAGAATATATGAAGTCAGAATTTAGGGGAAGCCAGATATTTTCAGATGCCCACATTAGACTACTTTCAGTTCAGTTATGCTGTGAACCAGAACGCATGGCCAGTAGCTGCACTGGGGACTTCTTCTTCCTCTATGAACAAGGATTATTCAACATTTGATGGAAATATTACACCTTGCACTACTGCCATTTAAAGTACTGAGACAGTTCACTTTTAACACTCCTAACCTATCTTCTATATTCTGCTATTTTTATCTTTATACTTTAACTCTATCTTTCATTTTACACTGCCTGGAAGCTTTGCACAAGACCAGTTCACTATGCATACTTGTAATCGTATGTGAAGAATAAAATCTCTTGAATCTTGATTCTGTCCTCTCATTGGTTTAGACAAGGCCAATAAACAACCTTGTATATGTGATCATATCCAAAACTATTGTATTGTATGTAAGGTGTATCATTTTCCCTCCTTGTTTATATTCATCCGTAAAGAAATAATCTGTACAAAAGTTAATTCAATACCTCCTTTTAAATGTAGGTTTCTTTACAACAACGTTACAATACTTGTGGTTTACCTTCCTTCTTTATATTTAATGTATATACTTGTTTCTTTACTATGTCAACTATTATGGTCATGCCCCGAACACCAAGAACAATCTCTTGTAAGTGTACCGACTTGGCAATAGAGTAAATTGTGATGCTGATTGTATAGCCTACCTTCCATCCAAGCAGGTCAGCAAGAGCCAGACAGCCCTCGTCACACGTACTGATGTGAGCTACATCCCTAAAGAGAGCGGAAACATACAAGCATGAATCACCCAGCACTGATTTAATCCAATAACCTGTGTTTGGTCATTTAATTATGTTATTCTGATTCACCTTTAATAAGAACGACAGTTTTCATTATTTCTAATTCGTTTTAAATTATTTAGATTGTTTCAGAATTATATTATTATTGATGTGTGGTAATGTGATGTAATCACAGGAGACAGGGGGAGGGGAGGAGTCAAATTCTAAATCTCTTCCCAACAAGCTAGGTGCTGCAGGCCTGCCGCCTCCCTCACCTGTAAGCCTTTTCTGAGTCAAAGTCCATCCCTCCCCCGAAGTCTAACACCCCAAAGAACGGGTCAGCCTGTGGGCAGAGGGAGAGAGACGAACACACATCTGTTGGTTGTTGGTGATGTACATACAGAGGAGCAGTACAACATTTATGGTGGCGTATCAAATGTGAAGCGAACATACCTGTCCTGCCTTCTCCATGTTAATGAGCAGTCTGGGGCAGCTCTTGGAAACTCTATATCACAGAGATACACTCTTTTATGACATATTCTCTTTCCAAAACACAAAAATATTGACTGGTGTGAGTACACATTGGACTGGTATAGCTCGCATCCCGGCTGCTTTACAACCCTTATAAAGCACCCATCCAACACACGCACACACAAACACAAAATAAGACTTTATGGCACCACCAAATAAAATAAAATAAAATATCATCCTGAGATGTTTGCGCTTCAAGTTTTAAGTACCTGCCCACTAGACCGGCGAAAGGCTGGACCTGCAGGGACGTTCCCATAATGATGAGGAGGTCACACTGCGGGAAGTCCTGAGGGTTTTAAATAAAGACAAAGAGGAAGAGTCAACGGAATGTGAGGGCCGAGTATCTGTATACTGGTGACTGCATCCCGCCTCCGTTCATAAGCATTGCTGTCACAAGCAACACACACACGCACACACACAGACACACACAGAGAATGAGAGAGACACTAACACACACACACACACACACTCACACACACAGAGAAGAGAGAGACACAAACACACACAAACACACATGCGCACACACACACACACAGCCTCTCACCATCTTCATTGAAGTGAAAAATCTGACAGGAAGACTCTCTCCGAAGAAGACGATATCTGGAGGGAGAGAGGACCCGAGTTACACGTAGAATGACGGACAGAGATAGGTGGAGAGAGATTGATTTAACAAAGATGACATGGAGTGAGAACTAACAATAATATGGACAGTAACATTAAGAGGCAGGGAATGACTCACCTGGCTTGACCAGACTGCTACACTTGTCACACTTGGGGATGTCGTCAGAGAAGATCTTCTCTGCAGGCGGGGGGGGGGGGGAAGATGAGACATTAGGAGTCATAAGACATTCAGCTAACCTAAAACATGGACCATATGAAACATTAAAAAGCCATCAGATTAGATATAAGGCACCACTACCAGGATCACCAACACACCTTTCATCCACTCCAGGTTGTACTCTTTGCGGCAGGAGAAGCTGACGCAGTGGGAGGTGAAGAACGTTCCATGAGCCTCGATCAGGTCATCTCCCTCCAGACCGGCCACCCGTTCCAGGGTGTCGATGTTCTGCAGGGAAGAGGCCAACAGTGATCAATGGGCCTGGGTGACCGAGCAGCCGTCTGGGTTCAGAACACAAGCTGCCTGGGCCAAACTTACAGTTATTCCGCATTCAGTGCCGGTTTAGAACCATGATGGCAGCTGTGTAAATAAGGCCCCATAACCTAGAATACTTAACAGTTCTGTGTGCAGAAATGTTAGGTATTATTTACGTTATTTACGTTAATTACGTTATTGGGCCTTATTTGTGTGCATGGGAGGGCTACTGAAGCTCAGAGCTGTGCAAGATTAATATTTTTGAAAGTGCATTTGCGCCTCATAATATAATTAATGATGAAAAATTTCTAATAAGATGCTTTTAGTATCTGAGTTTACTGAGGATTTGAGTCTCAACAGTGCATTCTCTTTTTCCTCAGTTTGACAGGTGAATAGCATTGTTGAGCAATCGCTTGCTCATCTCAGTGCTGCTGCTATGCTTATTATACCTGTGAGTAGCAGCGCCTGAGCAGTCCCTTGTCCTTCAGCATCTTCATGAAGTAGTGACACACTGTAGGCTGAACATTTTGCCAGGTAAAAAAAGGTTTAATATATTAAAAAATAGCATTCACATATTTTGACATCTCAATGCTAATAAGAAAGCAGAACTAGTGAACTGGAGCCAGAGACCAGAGTGAACCAGTGGCTGTAGATGGAATGAGGATGTGTTTACCTTAAACTGTCCTGGGTAGAGTTCCCTAGCCAGGGCAAAGAATGGCTCAGGATGTTTCTGAAGAGGCAGAGATAGAAAGATAAGAGCTTATAATGGGGTGACCAAGAGGCAACCCGACTTCCTTCAATGTCCCAGTGGGTCAAAGTAAATTCCAATAGCTTTCTTTTTTCCATGATCATGTTGACTGTACCTTGAAGTAGTCAATCTGAAAGATGGCCTCTGGATACGGCAGGTTATATTTCTGCAGGTTGGCATAGAGACCAGTCCCTGGGGAGCGAAAGTCTGGAATCCCAGCCGCTAAAGACGGGAAAGGAAAGTAGAAGATACAACATTTCCAAATGATCGATAAATATACCAAATTGCCTTGCTTGAAGATATGCCATATCATACTAAGATAAAATACTCCTCATACTCACAGGTGGATATCCCTGCTCCCACCATGCAGACTATATTTTTACCTGTTAGGGCAGGACCACACAACTCAGCCATCAAGCAGAACAAAAATGGTGTTTAGAACACAATAAAACCCACTATGCCGATTGGGATACTGAAAGATGATGAGGCCTATTATCTACACACACACCCACACACAATACACGCTGAGACTTACATTTTCCACTCTGTATGTAACGCGCCAACCCTTCCAGGTTGAGCTCATCTAGAACCTTCTCCACCGAGCCAAGGCCCAGGGTGCTGGAGAAGAGGTTACGCAGAAAGTCCACTAAGGGAGAAATAAACAAAAAGGTACTAGGTTTAATGTTTAATTATATGTGTGTTAAAGTACATAATGAAACTATCATTGCCTTTGTGAAGAACAAAGTATAATTGATTTGAGCAGCAAAAGGACTAATTAATGCTAATCATTCGTTACAGAAGGGAGCCCTGAAGTATGTGACAGCCTACTCTCTGTCGCCCCGGAGGCTTCGTCCTCGCTGCTGTCTTCTGATTGGTTCTGCAAAGGAATCAAAAGCTGTGTGTCACTACTGTATGTGATGCTAATACATATATTCACATTTCACAGAAGATGAAACTGGGACTCGTGCGAGAACCACTGGGCTTAAATAATGAGCGTTTAACTAATCACGGTTGGCAAAGAACGACCACCTATTCCTTTGCTTTGACTAATGAATGACAAAAAGATCATGAATTCAAACAAATAACTTCCATGTAATGATGACGTTAAAATTAGATACTAGGCTACTGTTTCGCAGTCGGGGATAAAAGTCGGATGCATATAATTGCATTAGGCCTCTGTAATATATCCATTATACAATAATAATCTAAATGCTATTCATACGAGGAATGGGCATCCTCTTGGCTGGTTGACTGATATGTGTGTGGGGGTTCTTCTTCCGACTTCGGAGATGTTTTCGCCCCGCCCTGATATTGTATGGGGCAAAATGTATTGCCATTCACAGCATCATGAACGCGCTTATTAATTTACTATAACTTGGGGTTCATCACGTTTATGAAACATGTACATTTCCTTTGCTATACGATCGTTTGCTGAATATGACGTCCCAGGCCGTGCGGATTATAATTTAGGTAGGCTAGGTTAGTAGTAGTAAGTAAATTAGTAAAACCAAGTTAAGACTTCAATACCGCAGACGTTCTTGCATGAAGCCCAATGTTTTACTAGGCAGCCTAATTTCATTAATTTCGTTCTCTTTTTAAATAATATGATTACCCCTTGTTCTTCCTCGGGTGTGATGTCCTCCTTTTCTTCCTTCTCGGTAAATTCTATAAAATGCGAATTAAAAAAAACATTATATCCGGTTTATGACAACTAGGCTAACAATCACAGCTCTCAGATCTCAAACAGTCGAACACAAACCCATCACCACAAACCCGAGGACATTTCATACAGGAAACCCCCATACCTGAAGTATCAGACATTGATTCGACCCTGAGATATCCACAGCTATCCTAATCTCTACAAACACACGCCTGCTCAAGCCGACGGGTTTAGCGACGCTGCTGTAGTCCTATTGACAATAAGCAAGACAGACCCGAGTTCAATATCAGATTCCCATCAATCGCCTGCTTATTGGTCGGACTTGGTTGTTATTGTCCGTCCCCAAAAGGTTCCGTGTCGGTTGTTGCAGGGCAGGACATGTGTTCCGCAGGCTTTTCTCTGCAATAATGTTTGCATTTGTTTTACATTTCGATTCCTTATTAACAACCCATTTTTATTTTATTTTACTTTAACAATGATAATGCATTTTACTCTCATGATCAATGTCTGCACTGAAACCGAGTGGTTTTGATAAGCAGAAACAGCTAAATCGTCTGTATAGAAACTGCCAATTGTTTAAAAAAATCATACATACAAAGTAAGTTATTCCTTGTCTTGTATCACCAAGTCGCGTTCCTACTTGCTTCTCTTCAACCTACCATTGGGTCTGGTATTTACTGTGACACAAAGCCATCTACTCATAAGGGATTTGAGGATAGGCTTATTATGTCTCAGTAATATCATTCGAAAGTCCTGGAAATATTACAGACCTCATGGTGGTCTGTTAGATGCACATTTTACAATTTTACAATTAGACAATAAAGAAGACAGTAAAATGTCCAACATGAGGAATTCTTTATTTTCACATTATTTACAAAAAACACATTCCAATTTTGTGATCTAATAAATACACAGACAACATTGCAACCATCCTGTACAGTCAAGTCTTACTGCAATAATTATCCAATTCCGATGTGACGAAATTCTCCTGACCACCTCACATGGTCTGACCCCCTGGCCTACAGCCGAGGCAGCTGATGGGCCGATGGCCCTTGATGTGCATGTTTAATTGGAATCAAACATACACATAGATCCCCACCCTCGCACCCTGGGACAGGCTCCTCTGATTCTACGACCTATGACCCCTGGCCCCTCATACCATGGTGCAACCCCTGCCTGTGACTCAGTTTAACCCCCCCGTGGTCCTTTTCCTCTTAGTTCCCGCCCAGCTGCGTGAGGCTGAGGTCGTAGCCCTTGGCGGTGACTTGGCAAAGCGGCAGCATCTCCTCCAGCATAATAATGACCAGACCGGGGCTGCCGAGCCTGGGCAGAGATGACACGTTCAGGCGATGCAGCCCCCTGCAACACACAGACACAGAGCAATCAACGTTAACAATGACATGAGTCTGGCCCATTTTTTATCAATGGGACAGACTTGTCATGCTTGTGGTACCAATATTTATTCGAATACTTACTATTGTAGGAATTGTAACAATTTGTTATACGGTTCTAGTGCTTATATTATATTTTATTTTAAATATATATTTATATAGAGAGAGATCTTTATCTATAAATTCATATAGATATTAGATACTATTTGAATAGTTGCTAGTATTCAAATAAATCCCTCGTAAAATTAAGTAACTTGATGAAATTAAGTAACTAAGTAACTAGTATTGATTAAATGATACCGCAGCTTGCCATATGATGAACCTGAGTGTTCTCCGACCTATGACCCTTTATGTTACCCCTGCACTAGTCTGAACGTACAGCCACACGCGAGAAAGGAGATATGAGCTCACTTGAGGTTCCTCAGCGCCGCTAGGCCTCCTATTGTGATGTGCGGACAGCAGGAGATGTCCAGCTCCTCCAGAGTGTCCTGGAACACATGAAGCCTGGCCAGGGCCCAGTCGTCCACTTCATGGCAGCCTCGTAACGACAAAGTGCGCAAAGGGTTCCCCACTGGTGGACCACAGCACACAAGGAACAAATGTTAGCATGCCCTGACACAGCACTCAAACTGCTAATTAAAATCCACATAAAAAAAATTATTCCCAGAGGAAGAACACAATAAGAAAATTGTATTATAAATAAGAGAAAGCAAATGTTTATTACCCAAGTTTCCCAGCCCCATTTGGTTGATAACTGTGTGGCCCAAGTCTACTTCCTCCAACAAGGAGTCTTTCTGGTTCACAAAGTCCCAGCTGAATTTGCCGCTGCTGTCCGAACGGAACCACTCTGACTGGCCTGCATACCTGAGGAGACAAGATGGAACTCTGTGAGAGTGTTCTATTTTAAATCAATTATAGCAATCTTCTTGGTCAATTCATTGTGTGTATGTGTGTGTGTTTCATATAAGACCACCCGAGAATCAAATCTGCGTGAATACAATAAAGAGAAATTCTTCGGTAGAATGTTATCGCTTGTCTTGAAATTTTTAGAATAAGTTAAAAAAGAGAAGCAAAGTTTGATGATGCATCAAGTGAAAGAGGTACCAACCTAAATGATCCATGCATATTCAGGATGAAGTACGCTGATGCTACATTATCTCCATAGTGCTCCTGGGTGTAATGGTAGTATCTGGAAAGACCCAAAAGTGATTATTAATATCAGCCACATATCACTTGTGCTTTGTCAGTGTTTTAAAAAAACGCAATTCAAGATTCTTGCATTTCATTTATCAGCAGTTAGCTACTGTATGCATTTCATTTTCACCAACCCTAAGGATGCTCGGTCTGTATGAGACACTGTGTTCAAATGTTCATGTTCCAATGGGGTTAAGCTCCTATACACACAGTGACATATGGTTATATTGTCAACCCAAGCATTAAACATTGATTCATGTTCATAACTGACAATAGAAATGATTAATAAAATCTGTTAAAATCACATAAAGTGCAGTGTTTGATGGAAGCATCAATAACTAGGATTAAGGAGTACATTTCATCCAAGGATGTCTTTCAGTCTAGCGATCCATCCATCCATCTAAGGGTGCACTCACACTAGGCCATCTGGCCGTGGCCGTGGCCGTTTTCACACCTAGCCGTGGTCAAATCTGCCAGTGTGAGTGTGGCCAGTCTGGCTAGGCCAGGCCAACTTGGCCACTTGGGAGAGGTGTGCTGCTACGGTACAGATGCTAATGAGCCAACACGCGCACACGCACGGCTACGCAACCTGAGCTGGATGACGTATAGTCCATGCGGCGACCATGGACATAATAAAGGTGACGAGCCTTCTTTCCCATTAAACAGTAAACATGGCGTCAAGCGGTTCAACTGTTGGTTCACATTGTCCATTGTTGTTAAAACACTGACTGGCGGCAGACTTTATTATGGTCCATGCAGCGGAAGCTTGGTGATGACGTGTTACGACGTGATGACGTATGTACAAGAGCCTACCGTGGCCAGGCCACAGTTGCGACGGCCAACGGCCACGGCCAGATGGCCTAGTGTGAATGCAGGCCAGAGAACAATGGGGCCAGTGGAGCACGGTTAGGTGTGAAAACAGCCAGCGGCCACGGCCAGATGGCCTAGTGTGAGTGCACCCTAAATGTCATACTTCGGATATAGATGGTTGACCTTTCCCATAATACACAGTTTTATTCCTGATATCATTGTTTACATGGAACAAGGATCCTAAGATCCTGAGATGGTGTGGTTTCATCACTTACGCATTCTTTTTTTGCAGTGCCTGGCTTTTTAACTGACTCCTCCAGTTGAGGAGAATCTCAACGTCATAGAAACGCTGTGTGAGAGCCAGGAGCAGCCTTTTGTAAAGCGATGGTGGTGTCGCCACACTGGAACTCCACAGCCTCCTCCTCCCGCACACATGAAGAGAGGCCAGTTTACAGAATCTCTGCAAGGGCTGGGTAGTAGACATGAGAAAGAAAGACAGGGATTCAAACTGATAGTCAGCCGTCTATTGGTACAGATAGCTGAAATACATTCCATTCAATAAACACAATGGGTTTGGATCGATATCCATGCCTATGTACCTCAATCAAACGGCCTTAAATAATGAAAAATAAGTAATGTGGGTACTGAAATGGTTGAATCATGCATTGTTCAATTTAATTTTTCAATTAAATTAAATTTGTATAGCCCTTAATCATCGGTACAGTCTCAAAGGGCTGAAAAGGCCATATATTTATGACGACCCCCTTACCCCTAGGCCCCAAGAGGGCAAGAAAAAATTCTCTTAATTAGCAAGTAGGAAATCTTGAGAAGGAATGCAGAGTGGTGGAGTCCTCTTTCCAGGGATGATCAGGAGTGCAATGGGTGTCATAATTGACATACATGCAACATACATACAGGCAAAACATTTTAAATCGGTTAACCATAAGGGGAGTTGTGAACTCTGTTTATAGACTTAGCAGCCAGCGGCTCTGTATAGAACGAACACTTTAACACAACAAAAGTGGGCTCTGTGGGGGCATCTAATAATGAGGCAGGTACATCGTATACAGCTGCATTACCGGTTTATGTTTTAGGTGATCAGTGTCAATATCATAAGAATCAACCGTAACATAGTTCGTTTTCAGAATATGATAATAATGTCCTTTAAAATTGTGACGGTTGTGAACTCTGTTCATAAATAGAAGAGTAACCTTACCACCAAGGGGGCCGCCATGTTGACTCGGAAAGCAAACCGAGAGCCGTAAAGGACAAACATTGCGCGTTCGACCAACACAATTAGGCAGTTCCACATTTTTACACAAGGCGTCAGTGTCACCCTTACATTTCATGGACTACTCCAATATTTCAATGAATTATTCAGGTACACATTTCTTTAATGTCAGGGGAGAAGTGATTTGAGAAATATGTCGAGATTGCTGAAACAACGTTTTACTTACCTTACCAGAGCAGCATAAGATTTATATGGACATTTCATTATATTTATTTAGCTGACACTTTTTTAAAAGCAACTTAAAATAAGTGCATTGAACCATGGAAATAACCCCCCAAATCTGCCAGAATCATGGGAGTACAATGCTATCCATCATGCAAGTAAACTGCCTGAAGTGCTGCATTTTAGAAACCATGGATTGATCTATCTGTGACTCATAATGGCCTCTTTGCAATTCTGCCTACTGTATATCAATTAAACAGTATGCAAATTATAGCACGCGCTTGAGTCCTTTCTGTGGTTCTTTGAAATCGTTGCTGCTTTGTCAAAGTGTCGGTCCGCCTCGATTGTAATATCATATCACGTCTGATGGATGTGTGACACATCTGTCACCGACAGGCCTCCTTTGCACGTCACTCTGCCTTTGATACCAGGTCACGACAGCACTGTGTCCTTCTGTCTTGAACAGTTTACATGAGTGCGTGTGTGCGTGCGCGGCGGGCACACTCTCCCCGAGGATTCTCAGCCCCCTCGCAGTGGATCGAATGGTTGTTACACCTGCTTGTGCACAAGACCATAAGCAGATCAGGTCCTCCTCACTTGCACTTGTGCAGCATGCATGCGTGTGAGAGGGATGAAGGATTAATAATGCACCGGGAAATAGAGGAGGGGCAGATGGAGAGGGAGAGAGAGGGGTATGGAGCCTGGCCTGGGGGGGGGGGATATACGGTTTGGTGTGAAGCAAATGTAATGTGTTGATGCATGATAACTCAATGTTCAAGATATTGTAATTGCTGATATCATCAGCACTCAAAATACCCTAAAATAGATTTTGAAATGACAAAAATAGTCGTTAAATAAAAATCAAACTCAATGGAATTTTAGTCATGATGGTGTGTGTGTGTGTGTGTGTGTGTGTGTGTGTGTGTGTGTGTGTGTGTGTGTGTGTGTGTGTGTGTGTGTGTGTGTGTGTGTGTGTGTGTGTGTGTGTGTGTGTGTGCGCGTGTGTGTGTGCGTGTATCTGGCGTGTGCGTTTGTGTTTGTGTGTGTCTGTGTGCACACACGTATGCCTTCAAAGGCATATTTGCATATTTGGTATTAAATTGATTCTGACAGCCATCTTGACGCAAGCATAAATTGGGATTAATGGTCTCATAAGTATAACTTTCAGCATGAGAAGCCAAGAATAGACTTCTACAATTATCTATCTAAGCAGCAGTCAATTAAGTGTTTAATGTGAAATCCATTTAATTAACGATACATTGCCATGTTTCAAACGTGATCAATTTCACTTTTTTCACAATTTTCACAGGGATACTGTGGTTAAAATAAACTCAATACAAACACCCTTATGTTTAGATGCACATATTAAGACAAGCAGAACACACATATCTTTTTTATGAGACTGTGAATTATAGTTGCCCTGTGGAACCCAAAATACGGTTTGAGTAAGAACATCTTGATAAAAAATCTCAGATAACTCATAAAAAAACCTTATAAATAGCATTTTTATTACCATGACAACGTCACAACCAATATATCCCTGACAGAATGGATCAGAAATCTGAACCTTGAGCCTTACCTTAAGCCAGCTGCCCTAAGAAGTGAGTTCTGATAAGTTATAAGAGGACGTACGTGTAGCTCCCAGCAAGTAAGTATCCAGGACATTTTTACTGGGGTGGCCAAGATGGGACACAAAGCTAGTGTGGGGTGGCCATGGCATAGCGAAGTTTAATACATACACGTACGCAGCCAACTGCGGTTCGAATCCCGGTCCTTTGCTGCATGTCACATCCCCTCTCTCTCCCATGATTTCCTGTCTCATAACTGTCAAATAAAGGTGTCTATGCTGGTAAAATGACTTTTTCTTTTTAAAGTCATTTTTTAAATTCCATTACCACCTATCACAGTCCTCAAGTATATCTGGTTATTTTAATATGTCTATTTTTAATCAGTAATTATGTTCAGAATAAGGTACACATTTTCTAAGAGCCATTTCCTTATAGTGGATTAAAGTCCTCATCTCTTCACAAGTTAAATTAGAGTAGCAAAATTCAACTGCTCTTAACTCTCCTATATAATAACATTAATCAGCTCATCATCTGTGTTACCTGTGTTTGCTTTACTAATTGAGGCGCCATCTTGTGGTTACATAAAACACAGAAATCCAGGCAACAGAACAAACCAAAATGCTTTAAGATAGACCTTATTAAAAAGTGTATCTGTAAGCAAAGGATAAATTAAGCTTGTAAGGAAAAAAACAGAAATATTTGTTGTTCTTTACATGCTTAGTTTATGTTATTATTTAGCTTAGATATAATTTGTTGGAGATACTGGAATTAGATTTTTTTGGTTTGTTCTTTGCTTTGGTGTGTTTTTATTTAACCACAAGATGGCACCTAAATTAGTAAAGCAAACATAGGTAACAATACAGGTGACACAGATGATGGCCTGATGACTGAATAATGTTATTCTAGGATGCCTTGTGATGTATGAAAATGTGCAAAAAGTGGGTTTTCAACCCAGACAGTATTCATGTCCAGGGCCCTGATGAAGGTATAAATGTTGGCTTTGATTCAGCATAAATTATGACGTTTATTTAAATCAAACAGTTAAGCCTAAGAATCACAAATTAACTTGATAAATATACATAAACAATTGTAACATAAACCAAATAAATCTTAACTCCAAAGTATATACTATAAAGTAATGTTATGTAAACCTTCAAACTCTCATGAACAATAGAGAATTCTAATAATAGTAACAAAGTGCAATAGAGGTAGCTAGTTCTTGCTTTTGCCCATTCTCCTGCTACAAAATGCTTTCACATAGGCCATAAGACCACAAGACAAGACTTAAGTCCAATGCAATGCCACCAGACCAAATATAACTTGTAACCCCTTAAATAGCACCTTTGACTCCATTAAAATGTCAAAAAGAAAGGAGGTGTGAACAATGTGCCTAATTATGTCTATTTATAGGATCTACAAAGGTTTATTTTTACATAACTACCACTCTTACAACTCACTTTTAATAACACAATTAACACATATTGCATCTCAAGCATTTGTGGCATTTGAATGCAACAAACAAGTCACAGCTTGTTCTTGTGTTATAGCTACTTAAATCTAGACTGTCACTATGTTTCACACACTGGTTGGCCAAAAATATAACATTAGCTCTATTGAACACACACATCTGCAAAAAACACCATCAGTCTTCAGTCCAGAAAACATCTTTATATATTTCATGGCGGTATCCAAAACACTAACGTTACATGCTTAACTTGGTTTGCAGGCTGCTAAGCTAGCTAGTGCAGTGTAGTTCGTCTTTTAGCTGCTACTTAGTGCTGGATAAAGTTTTCCTACACATTCAGAGGGAACTACGATATAACTAAACATTAAATTACCATACCTCTCAACGACAGATTTCAGCGTCTTTATCGTTTTTATATTGTTCACGTTGTCACTGTGACCGTCGTCGTCCTCCTGTTTCACGGACCAGCAGCATGTGCAGCGCGCTCATCTCATGGGTCACCTGACCTGCATAGCTAAATGTCCGCCGAGCAGAAATCAGCTCTCACAGCCTCAGCACGACCATTACTGTGTTAGTTAAAAATGTAAAACTGACCCTAAATCAGTTGATCAGCGGTCATCATTGATTGACAGCATTTCTCTTATTTCTTGTGTTGACGAACTTGACCAACTACCTATCAGATCTGGGGTGGCCACAGGGGTGGCCAATGAGCTTTCAGGGGTGGCCCTGGCCACCCCAGGCCACCCCCCAGAATCGCCACTGGCTCCCAGCAGTCTGTTGCTATATGTTCTCCAGTGTGTGTTTGTGTTATCCTGAGGTCACAGGAGCTTTGATAGATGCCCCCTTGTGACTTAACACTATCTGCTGCTGCAACTGCTTTTCATGAAAGGTACAGGACGAAGGCTATTAGCCTCTGGGCTCCCATGCAGTCTTAATAGCATAAGAAAAGAGTGTGTGCGGCAGGGTGTGTGTTACATCAGTGAATATATACTCAGTGGAGCAAGAATGAGCATTTATAGTTTAAAAGCTAGTACTGCATTACTGATGATTATTATTTTGTTCTCATGTAAGGGTTGCATTTCTATCCCCATACATGGGATAGAAATGCAACCTGCAGGCACCATGATGAGCACTACTATCCATCTGACTTATTCAGCCGTTAGTGACATGCTCTTATTGGATCATATCAGTATTCTCCTTTGAGTGACTGGCTTCAAATAGTGTGTGTTCCTCAAGAACAACTTTTACATTAAATGAAGACATTTCTTGTGACCCCAACCTCCTGAATGTTCTGCTCTGCCTCAATTGTTTTAACCCCGTCAATATCTTGTCATCATATCCAAGTGGCAGCGAATATATTTGCATTGTGCAGACTACGTTGATGGTACAAGTTGTGGGAACGAATTAATGGAATTGTGTTTGTATGAACAGGACCTTAAGAGCCCTGCCCCAGCTTTAGATTTTTTTTTTATGAAAAAAATCAACAATTAATATCTATAGCTCATAAGTCAGCACTCCCCTGCAACTCCATTTGCATATCAGGTGACCCTAAGTGGAGTCCTTGTCTGTGTTTGTGTGTGCATATTTTTGTGTGTTTGTGTGTGTGCATTTGATAATGTATCACTAAATATGTGTGATATGCGTAGTGTGCATGTGTGTGCATGTTGGTGCATGTCTCCGGTTATGTGTGTGTGTATGTGTGTGTGTGTCTATGTGTGCATGTGCGTGTCTGTTTGTGTGTGTTTGTGTATGCGTACCACTGCGCGCATGTGTCTGTCTGTACACATCGCCTGGCAGCCATCTTCTTTTCCATACGTCTGTAGTCATTTCCTTTGACTGAATTAATTACCATAGTGATGTGCAGCAGGTCCAACCTATCGTTATTCAGAGGACGTAATTATTCTGTTATTGCAGTACGAAGCTGTCAATCAAAATAGCTTAATGACGAAACTCTGGCGTGGGCTCAATCAACCGGTAGTTGAAAAATCTTTACAGATGGATTTGATTTTAGATATATTTCTCTTGTTGTGTTGTCAACGTTCAAAACGTTTAATTATGGTTGAGCAACAGGAGTAGACGAAACCATGCACAAGTATAACCGCATCTCCTCTCACACACAGAAGCACATGCATGAACACGTATGCACACACACACACACACACACACTTTTGTACACACACAAAGACACACACACACACACACACACACACACACACACACACACACACACACACACACACACACACACACACACACACACACACACACACACACACACACACACACACACCTGCACACGCACGTCATACAAACAAACACACAGCACACACACACATTCAGGCACACACAAACATACACATACACATGCAAATGCATATACACACACACACACACACACACATACACACACACGTGTGGTGTGTGCTGAAACTCTAGAGATCTGATGCTGAAGATAAAACTGACCGCTACTTAACAGCTGATCGACTCGTAAGGAAGTATGTCAGACATACGTGCTATTTAGTTTAGAGTTTATAAGTTTTAGTCCCCCCTCCTGTCGTTTCTCACGCTCTCTATCTATACCTTGAATACTGTAGGCCTATGTCGCGTTCTCACTGTCTTATCTCTTTCTCTTTTGCACTCTCTCTCACTCTCTTTCTCCTCATTCTCAGATGCTCTCTCTTTCTCTCTCTCTCTCTCTCTCTCTCTCTCTCTCTCTCTCTCTCTCTCTCTCTCTCTCTCTCTCTCTCTCTCTCTCTCTCTCTCTCACACTCTCTCTCTCTCTCTCTCTCTCTCTCTCTCTCTCTCTCTCTCTCTCTCTCTCTCTCTCTCTCTCTCTCTCTCTCTCTCTCTCTCTCTCTGTCTCTCTCTCTCTCTCTCTCTTTGTGTCCCTGGTGTGTCTTTGTAGAGATGTGACTGTGAATACTGTATGAGTATCCCCATCGGACGAGAGAACTTTCAACAGTGTTAGCTACATGGCTGAGGATGAATAATGCAGGAGAAATAAAAGGCTTTTATCTGTATGGCTGGCGCATGTGCTATGATACATTACATAGGTTGCTAGAAACTTGTTCGCATCTTTGACTTTCCCTTCGTGAACCTTTA
>NC_044063.1:26301697-26309197 GCF_902167405.1 Gadus morhua
GTCCACACTTCAAGCGTTTTATTATTTCGCTCGGTCGTTGGAGGAAAACATGGACGCCACCCGGAAAGCTGTTAGCATTGGCAGAGGACCAGGCGCTCCAAAATAAGTAGGCTATAGGCCATAGGCAGAGAAACGGACGCAGTAAGGTATTGCAGTAATACGAGTGATTGAAATTGCCATTTAAACCACCAAAGTGGTCCAAGCACAATGAAAACAGTTCACACTTCAAGTCACACTGGGCGGGGCCATCTTGAATTCTGTCTCGGAATTTTGCTCGGTCACCACTGAGTTCAAACGAGATTGCGAGTTCGCCGTCCGAGGAAAAGGGGCGTGTTTGTGCGTGTCGCTAGGCAACGTCCTCGGACCTCCGAGACGGATGGATAATAAAACGCAGCATAAACATTGCGGGTCGCCGGGATGCGCGACTTCTGCACCGCCCACTGCCGTCTGACGTCACACTATTACGGAAGTAAAATTTGAGCGCCAACAAGCAGTTTCATGCACATATTGAGGGGCATTATCGTTAAGTGAATAGTCCCCCTGGCTCGGACTTACATTTTCCTAGCTTAACAGACATAAAACATGTATACATACGTCATAAAACGGTCTAAAGCAAAGGCAAAAGTTTAAAAAAAACATGATATCACCGCTTTATATTAGTTTTTGGTGGTGGGGTGGTTGATTCGTAGCACGGCCTGCGAGCAAATCCTTTTAACCTTTTACTCACGAAAACCATCCATGGACACCAAATATCGGGCCTTTACTCCACTCATCAACCCATCTTTAACCGATGAAAATAGCGGCCTCGGATTTCAAAGGTCTGATCCACACAGCAACAGCTTGCATTTACACCACATGCATCAGCACCACAGTGAGCTTAAGGCCAAGCGAACAACATCATGACGCACAGGCGGCTTAATATCCAGATCAGGATGCTGATGTCGTCCTGATGTGTTTAACCGTGTCAAGAAGGCAGTGAGGCTGTAGTATCAGTGGCTTCTCCTGTGCTCGCGTGACTCTCGATGTTGGACCAAAAACAAACCGTTTATTTAGCAACTTTAATATGCATGATCTCGTTAGAGTCCCCAGGAATATGAGTTCTGTTAATAATTCAGGAACCATTGGAAAGTTGGAATCAAAATGGAATTGTAAACATATTTGAGTGTGTAAAATATTCATGTCAATACGACATCATGAATGTGAATGGCGAAGCAAACAGGAATAAATTGCATTTAGGCAATATTACAGACTTATTACAGAATATTACACATTCACACATGCACAAACACACACACACATACACACATATATCCACTCGCACAAAAACACAAACACAAACCAACTACCACACAGCAACACACACACACACAAACACACACACACACACGCACAGATTCACTCATCACCACTTACTCACCCACTCACACATTTCCAACATGTAGGTAAATGTAGGCTTAGACTTTTTCTTCCGGTTCTTCTGCATTCTTATTTTCTCTTACATAAACTCTAAGCCTACTAACATGCACCTGACTGCTACGGATAGATGTTAATATGCACACAACTGCTACAGATTCATGCCCTGCAAGCAAGAAGTGAAGCAACTCCCCCTCACATACAAACACACGTCACACAAAGACACACACACACACACACGTAACTAACACGTCAAATACACACACACACACACACACACACACACACACACACACACACACACACACACACACACACACACACACACATACAAACACATCACACACAGACACACACAAACAAACACACACCTCACACACACACAAACATCCCAGGTTGATCCTCACCAATCTCTGGTTGATCTCCTACCAACCAGAGATCAAGTCTGGCTGTGGAGGGCTATACTGAGTGGCCGTGGGAGCGCGCTGCTCAGACATCTTGGATGCCGCCATCACTGCTCTGTCCTGGCTGATGGCCCCCGGTGTCTCCCCACCCCCCCGCCCCCCATCCAGATGGCCGCTAAGGGCCAGCATATGCTGGAGCACGCTCTCCCATAATGAAAGTCAAACTTTGCACCTCCTATAGCCCCCCACTTTATGATGTGTTGCAATAACAAACACATTTTTAAAACAATGCACTGATGAGCAAAATTATATTTTGCATTAGTTGTTAGGGTTAGGATGTAATGGGAAAATTATATTTTTACATTCTGTTTCTGTAACTGCCATTTGTTGATTATGCCTTTTCGCTGACATCCTTGGGGTGGTCAAGGTTCACGGTGTCTGTGAGTCACCACACTAACTGAGAAGTCACCACTATGAGACCCCACATTATAATTGTCAATGATCAAATCAGATCACGCCTTGGACCAGTAGTGGAGGTGCGGTTTGTCCCAGCTCAGTTACGGCTCACGATTCCGCCGCCGACAGTACCCTTACGCCGCGTTTCCACTGCAGGGTACGGTTCGGTTCGGTTCGGTTCGGTTCGCAAAGGTGCGGTACGGATTGCATTTCCACCGCCAAAAGTGGGCGTGACCCGGACTGAGCCGTACTCGTTTTGCCCTCGTCTTCAGTGCAGGAAAATTCGAGCTACACACCCCCTCCGTTGATTGGTCGACAGAATCGTCACTTCCGGGCGACGTGGGGATAAAAACAAACAAACAGTAGTCTTCAAACTTTCGTCAAACAAAGCTTGCATTCGGAAGAATGCAAGCATATGCATATGAAAAGCATAAAGGCCAGGAACTGTTGCTGGACGACTTTCATGGTAGCTCTTGGTTTAATGTGTCGCGTTCAACTTTTCCATTATTTTTATTGAGCAGGCTACACTGTGTCGCGCTGCTATGATGTCACGATGTTTACATAGCTGCCGCGGCGATCGACATCCGGCCTACCATAAAGGGTACTGTCGGCGGTGGAAACGCGACCTCGGAACTGAGCTGGGCTATACCGCCCCCTCCCTCCCGGGCTGAGGCGAACCGAACCGTACCGCACCCTGCAGTGGAAACGAGGCAGATAGAGATCGTAAGTCACGCTCCATCCACTAGGCCCCCATGGGACCTCTAGGCTAGGGAAATTAGAATGGGAGTCAATGTAAAGTAATTTATTATTTTCTGGTCCCAGTCATTAAATGCCTTGGATTACACATGTTTTGTGTGGGTCTAAATAATAATTTTTCATGTTAAGAGTTTGACAGTATATTGTATGAATGAACGGCTGTGGAAAAGACATAACAAGGAAGAATACATGTCGCCTATGTGACGTCACCTCATGACACATTCCCTCCAATTCTCAACTCACAGTGCTGACCATCTCCCCGCTGGCGCAACTAAAACTCCACATGTCCAGACTTGTAGTGGTTTTTGCCACGCCTAAGGCTTATGTCCTCTCCTTAAAGGTGATGAAGTGCACCAAAGACTCAGCCATGTTCCGAGCGGAACAAGAGCAGCGAAGAGCTGTAGTCCACAAAGTGCTCTCACACAAAACATTAACCGTATCAAAATTCTACCCGCTGTCGCACGGAAGTGACAATTGAACAATCAATGGACGTCATGTGTAGCTCAAACTTGTTGGCACCCTTTCAGACGTCTTGGTACCCCAAGGAGTACTGAGAGATAAGTACGGCTAATCACGGCTAAGTCCGGACCATGCCCACTTTTGGCGGTTGAAACACGAACCGTGCCGCAACTATTTATACCGAACCGAACCGCACCCGCCGGTGGAAACGCGCCATCAGGGTTTATGTCAGGGTGCTTTCATAGACCTCTCTCACAGCTGAAGGTGTGCAGGCCTCAACCTAGTGTAACACAGGTCCACACAGCTTATTCTAAATGTACTTCCATATTGACCTTATTTGAGCAAAGTATGAGATAGGCTTTCTAAGCTAGTTGTTCTACTTGTGCTATTTAGGTGAGTGCTGCATGCAGCGCTCAACTATTGTTCTTCATAAGTTTTATTAGGTGAGTGCTGCATGCAGCGCTCACCTATTGTTCTTCATAAGTTTTATTAGGTGAGTGCTGCATGCAGCGCTTGTTCTTCATAAGTTTTATCCTTTCTTTATTATTCTCTACAAACTTTGGGACCTATCTCCTCCCTCAATTTTTTAACTAGAGACTCCATTCAATTTTTTTAATATTCATAATAGCTTGGAATCGCGCACTTCTTTTCAGATTTTTTAAATATTTTATACTTTTTAAGATATTCTAATTTTATTTTATTTATTTTTTAACATGGGACTCAATAAGCCGTAACAAAATAAACTAACTCAACTTTAAACTGTGATTCTGAAGAAAGATATCATTTAAACTTTCTTCAGAATCACAGTTTTTGTTTCAAACCGTCATATTGTACAGTTGGTCCCATTGAAGCATTGTCTGCCAATTCTGAACCTTAAATTACATCGTAACTCAGTAAAATTTCAACCGTTTACCATCGTTAATACCATTAAACAATTCTACACACTTGTACCTTCAATAAAATCCACAGAATTTCGATATCATTTAAACTTTATTCAGAATCACAGTTTCAGTTCCATACCGGCTTCGTTTTCGTTGGTCTCATTGATTTACGTTGACGCTGCTGGAGCGTGATGACGTTCACCAGTGTTGCCAGCTTGGGCTATTTTTGGAGGACGTTCAGGCAGTGTTGCCAGATTGGGCGTTTTTTCCACTCTATTGAGCTACTTTTACTCACAAACACACACACGCACACACACACACACACACACACACACACACACACACACACACACACACACACACACACACACACACACACACACACACACACACACACACACACACACACACACACACACACGCACACACAGTGCAGGGCAATACATTTGACGTTTCAGATTTTTCAGTTCGATTGATTTTACATTTCTGCATTTTTAGTAAAGCTTTGCGTTTTTCATCCAGAGCTAACTTTATTTGTTTCCAACCATTTACTTTTTCTTAAATGTAGTGCATGTTGACATTGTTTACTCCATTTAGACTTTTGAATTTTTGTTCAAATCCCTTCACTTGATTTATGCCATTTAACGTTTCTTAATCGTTGAAAAGTCTTAATCTATGTGGCTATATTAAAAAATATTTTCCACCTCACTTTGTACTACAGCACTCACAGCTTTTTCTGCAGGAAATTCATTTTCTAGTTGGTATCTTTGATCTGTAGAAGAGAGTAAGGAGAGGCAGGCTTTTTTTTTACTGCCTTGCTCTGCCCTCCAGTTCATTCCTGAATCAGCGTCTAAAGGGACATCGAGAGAACAGATGTTAGGAGTTATTACACACATACCACATCCAGACCGCCGCGCGAAAGGAGTATTTTCTGTGATGATACAAGCCAGGGTAATAGGGAATATCATATATCGATATAGTTAGATATAGATATAGTGATTGATCGATTTCTATAGATATCTATATAGATATAGATAACTATATATATAGATTTAGATATAGATATAGATATGAATTATGTGACTTCATGGGTATTGGGGTGTGTATGTGCTTGACCAGGCTGACCAGCTTGTTGTAATGTACATTTTTAGATGTGTTTGCCACATTTGTCAGCTTACCCAAAACAATAGGTCCGGGGGCTGCCTGGAGACGGTGTTGATGGATTGATCAACACCGTCCCCCCCCCCCCCCCCATTCCCCCGTCCAATGATCTGCGATGCTGGAGGATTACGTAAGAGGAGTGTGTCTCTGCTATGTTTGTGGCTCGTGCGTGTATGTCTGTGTGTGTGTGTGTGTGTGTGTGTGTGTGTGTGTGTGTGTGTGTGTGTGTGTGTGTGTGTGTGTGTGTGTGTGTGTGTGTGTGTGTGTGTGTGTGTGTGTGTGTGTGTGTGTGTGTGTGTGTGAGTGTAGTGCTGGTGGGTCCGGGGTTTGATGCTTGTCGATGGCAATGGGGCAAGAATACTTTACAAGCATGTGTATCGCTCTCTCCCCGAGAGCACTCAGTAGACATAGTCCAGTGGGCCTGTAAAAAGGTCCTGTGGATTGTCCACATAATTCTCCTGGACGTTATGTAAGTAAAGTACACACAACTTGTTTTAACTAAAACCGTCCTTTAAATATTAGATATCAAGTTCCATTGCATGTCCCCTCTCAGTGGACATGATGACCGCTATAATTCCAGCCTTAATGTTTAGCCATGATAGGGCCGGGAAGTGTAAAACAATAATACTTTTTGTTTTATTTAATGGTAAAAAACACACACACACACACACACACACACACACACACACACACACACACACACACACACACACACACACACACACACACACGCACACACACACAAACGCACACACACACACACTCACACACACACACACACACACACACACACACACACACACACACACACACACACACACACACACATACACATACACATACACACACACAGTCTAACCAGATTGAGAATAGGATAGACTTTTTATTACAGTTTACTACAAGGTTATTACATTTAATAAAGAAAATGACAATTTCTACACCAGTGCAGCACAATATTTTAAAAAAGTGACATTAGAGCCTGAACAAAAAATTGGCCTACAAGGACCTTCGTAATTTCGTTACACTCCTAGCTTATGTATGCAACCAACGGCTTTTAAAGGAGTCCAAGGGCCATCAATTAAGAGGTTATAGCCAACCAATCATAAGCCAACTATGGACATCACATGACCTTAAAAGTAGGAGGTGTACATAATGCTTGCTGGAGCCGGTGGGAGCCACAGTAAAGGGCATGTCAGTCCTGATATGCTGTTCTTGTTCAACGCATTAGTTGTACAACATGGCATTTTGAGCCTTTACAACATAATTTAAAGACTTTATTTGAAGGTTATTAAAACATGACGTTTTTTGTGGCAGTTTATAGCTCAGCTATCCTTCAATAATTTGATTATTTCCACATCATGTGTCCAGATTTCTATCTGTTTCATGAGATTTGTCTGCGTTTGTTGGTCTGGTTATTGTTCAAGGGTGACTACTTTATTAAAAGAATAAAATGTAACAACGGACCAGCTTATCGTGAGATGAGGTCATGACAACACAAGACGTGGGCCGTTGGCGTTCAGAGCTGAACGGTGTTGAGACGCTGAGAGGAACCTGGCCCAACACACAGTTTACATTACGCTGGGACGGCTGGTAACCAGCAGGCTGTTTCTCTCCAAGCATGTGTTTACAACTGTTTATGACTGTTGGAAAGGAACTTAGATGGACAGATGATTGCCTAAGTTTGAAACATAAATATAAATATACAGCCCAGTATTAGTATACACCATAGTGGGATATTGAAAATAAACGAGGATGCATTCGGAAATAAAATAAATGCACCTTTGTTTTAACGTATGACAGGAGAAGACATGTTTTTGTCAGGCTCAGTATGTGGCAGTATCTTAGACATTCAAAGGTTTATGTTCATATCTTATATAGACTTCAATATTGCTTTATGCTTCACGCACGTGCACACACACACACACACACACATACACACACACACACACACACACACACACACACACGCA
>NC_044063.1:26311697-26324197 GCF_902167405.1 Gadus morhua
GGTTCTTGGTTCAGTTAGAAGGATGTTTCATCGTCTTTCTTCACTTCCTCTTCAGCCACTCCCTATTCTCGGCCTCGTTACCTGCTTCTCCGTCTCGTCTTGTCACTCCTTGATGACAATATCATTTCTGGTTGTCTCTCTCGCACTCTCCGTATCGCACTGGATAATCTCCTCCGTTTGGGGTCTCACACTGCACAATATGGGGCCTCCCCCTCCCTGCTCCATTTATCTCTCCCTCCTCATCCCTCCGTTGTTTCATCCTTTCCTGCTTCCTTCGTTTGTGTGTTTATTCATCTGTTCCTTCCATCCTTCCATCCTTAGTTCCTATCTCCTTTCTCTGCTCCCTCACACCTTAATCTCTCCAAATACTGCTCCTGCCCACAAGCGTATAAGGCGCTTTCCTTTGAGGTCCTCTAAACCCTGTTATTGAATTAAAGCTTTTATTCACCCTTTCCTCCTGTTTTCTTTTCTCCTTCTCTCATTACTAAGTGCAAATCTTCCCTCCACGTACAAATGTATTTGTGTCTGTGCCCCCTCGCCTGGAGTCCTGTCACATCGTAATGCGCGCAGCATAAGAAATGAAAGCTTCTTAGCATCGCGCTTGTCTTCTCTCATCAAATGCTCTGAGGCAAATGTGTGAATTTTGTATGGGCCTGTTATATATCTTCTTAATTAGACTCGTACAAAGCAAAACAAAGCATTAGTCTTTCCGATTTCACCGCGCTCCACCGTCGGAGCGTGGAGCGCCGAAGTCGGGATGCAACGTTCATATTCGAGGGCCTGTTCTTTCACATGGGTCTCTCCGGGGACTAAATCAAGCGCACCTCTGCATGGAGAAGGGCCAAGGGTGCCCTCTGAGGCGTGAAGGAAGGACCCATCGACATGTGGTGATGAAAAGAGATGTAAACTGGAGGGACTACGATATAGAAAGAAAAAAATAAGTTTAATATAGATCCTCCGTTGATAGGGAAGGAGGCGGGAAGTGGTGATTTCTGCCCAAGAGAGGTCAAGGTGATGATGGTGAAGGGCCAAACATAGCAGTCAAGGTCTTGGCAGCATCGAGAAGAAGCACTTAAGAGGTGAGGACAACGATGCTGATATTGAGTGGGTCAAGAGATGGTCGATTTGAAGATGATGTTAAGCAAGTGACGGGAACAATCGGTCAATGAGGATGAGGAGGATGATGGTTATGATGATGATGATGGTGATGATTATGATGGGGTGGTGGTGGTGGAGGTAATGATGCAATGATAATAAAGCATTGATTTATGGAGGTTGGGATAGGCATGAAAACAATTCTCAAGGCTGTATTATCCATTTGTGCACATGAGCTTTTGGGTGGGTGCAAGCACGTGTAGGCAATGCAATAATCAACAGTAAAAAAAAAGATTATGAACAAGATTCATATTCCATTATTACAATTCAACATTCCTTTGGGAATTTAAGAAAATTGGTATTTCAGGTTCAACAGACAATGAGTATTATTCTTAAGCCAGTGTCTGTCTGCATGCGTGTGTATGTGCTTGCATTAGTGTGTGTATGTGTGTGTGTGTATGTGAGTGTGTGCCTGTGTTCATGCGTGTGTGTATGTGTGTGTGTGTGTAACAGCGTGCCTGCGTGCATACTTCCGTGTGTGTGTGTGTGTGTGTGTGTGCTTGTGTATGTGGGCGCGCATCAGGAAGTGACACTGAGCAGCGGGCCATCTGTCGGCAGATTAATCCTGGCTGTGCTTAGAGATATTACCGGCTGGCTTATCGCCGTGGCAACAAGCCTTCAATCCCAGTCAAGTACAGCCACCATGTGACCCTGCTGGAGGGGGGGGGGGGGGGGGGGGGGGTTCTCATACACACACACACACACATACACACACACACACACACACACACACACACACACACACACACACACACACACACGCACACACACACACACACACACACACACACACACACACACACACACACACACACACACATACATGAGACACATATATGTGTACTCAGGCACTCACAGACAGTAACAATACACACAGATGTTGTATTCCTAAATGCTTTCATGCATCACTTGATCGGTGTCTCTCCTGATGTAACTACTGGATGCTGGCTTCTGTTTCCAAAGAGCGGTTGGTTTGAGATGGGGGGGACTGCAGTTATCTCATGTGTTTGTGGACACAGTACACACACATACACACACAGAAATACACACACACAAACACACACACACACACACACACACACAAAGGCACACACACAACGTAAACACACAGTACACACAAAGTGCACACACACACACATACAAAGGCACACACACAAAGTACACACACACATACACACACATGCACAGTATACACACGCTGCCTTCCTCTGTTTCTCTCCATCCTCCTCTCTCTCCTCTTGTCAGCGTCAACGGCTTTAATCCCGCTGAAAGGTTTCAGTGTAACCTACTGAGTTACCAGGACCAGCTAGGCTGCACACAGCCCTCTCTGTGTGCATATACTGGACACACATCTATTTTCCGTCTATACGCTGAATAAACCTGTTGACATGCATTCATGTTGTTTTGTTACCTTTTGAGTGGACATTGAGTTTGTTTGTACTGCATGTATCTAGCACACATCTACCCACCTAAGATATGAGATGCACAAATACATACTGGACGTGCGCGTACAACCCCCCACACACATATACTAACACATGCACACAAAGACACACACTCACACACACGCCATAAATCAGCAGTTGAAGGCTATTGCATGTTAAAACATTCAAGGTTTAATTCATCTCTTTACATACAGTACACCAGTCAGAAATATACAGTGAGCCTTCCAAGAAGGGCTGTCAGGTACAAAAAAATAATCTGCAATTCAAAGCAACAGATTTTCACTCGAAAAAAAAACAAATTGCATTTGAACCGTGCGCGCATGTGTGACTGTGAGTGTGTGTACCTTGGACTGTGGCGTGTTGTTCACTTTAGTGTCGGGGTCTGCGGTGGTGTGACGGTGCGGTGAGACAGTGGGGTAGTGAGGTAGCCCGTCTCCGGCTGCCATTGTTACCTGCTGTCCCCCTCTCCCAATTCCGGGAGGACGGGTCCAAAAACACGAGCACCAAATATAGACACACTCCGATACCGCTCTCCCTGACCCATCGCGCTCCAGGCCTTATCCTCCATCGCGGTCGTCATAGTAACCGTCCTGGCGTGGACTATACACACCAGTCGGTGTGTTGGCTCAGAGGCTTAATGACGGTTTGGTGTGTGTGTGTGGGTGTTTGTTTGGGGGGGTATTACGGCAGGAAAGACACTGCACCTCTGACCCCCGCTGGCTGTGGTCTCTGATCCTATAGATATAATAGATATGACAGATATAGCTGCTTATATAGATATAGGTATACTGTGATATATGGAGTTGTATAGAGATATAGAGACAGGGATATACATCTTCCTCTGAATGCGTCGCTTCTGAGCTTGCATTTGGAAATCCTTGTAGTAAAAAAAAATGAATAAACACATTGGCAGGGAAGGTTGGATCGAGACCACGTCGGGACCGGCGGGTCTGAAGAGGACTGTGGGTCCTGCCTGGCTACTCAGTCTGCGGCCAAGGAAGTAATCCACGCGATTGGAGTTTACTCCGTTAGTGCTTCAGGTTGCGCCATCAGTAGAAACCTGAACTCTTAATAATCAAAGCTGTGCTCAGCAGGGTCAGTAGAAAACACTGACAGATTCTGGAGGGAAGGTTCAAAGACATTTTAAAATGTATGTCTCACCTCTCTTCTAATTTGACAGAGCAGTAAGTCTTGGGTTTGGAACGTATTTAAAACAAATCCTATTTAAGTGATAAAAAGACCTTGAGTCGTTTAGTTAAATTTCCTATCAAAAACCTTCTGCAACTGAATATATGTTTTTTGTGCCGTCATCCATCACTTCAATTGTCCTTTTAGCAGAATAGTATTGGTACTTAACTTTCAAAAAGGACTTTGTAGTTTTCTTTGTAGCAAAATATGGCTTTTGAGTGTTTTAGAAGCCCTTAAATGTTTGAGTTAGCTGCTTATTGCCTACTTATGAACCAGCTGCTTTACTTGGTTTAATAACGTTTGATTTGAAGAACATTTTAGTTACCAGTTCATGATTCATGATTGTAAGATGTATAAGCTAGCTTGGCGTTTATTCTTGAAAAGGCTTTCAGCGGCGTTCCTGAGGAGTCATTTCAATCTGCCTTCTAACGAATACAATTTCTTCCTCAATGGATGAGTTGATTCCAAAATCCACTTCCTTCATAAGCAAATGTGAGCGCTTTGCAGGTGGGAGCGACACAGCAGTAACACTTCTAACAGCCATCCATCAAATTAGTACGGAATCATTGGCTCTGGTGTTGTGCCACATAAGCATGTGATGGTGAGGTGTCTTCTATCCTAAAGCCAGTAGCACCAGAGGGTGAAGCATCAGGTTATCCTAAAGAAAGCATGCTGACATCAGGAGCAGTACAACTTCTATTAAAAAAAAAATTGTGTTCATAAAAGATTGGTGTTAAAACATCAGCATTGCATTCTTTCCTGAGTTGGTTGGTCTTGGATTCCTGTACGTGTTATAGTTGGCAAGCTTACGGGGATTGTTAGTGATACTGGTGAGTGGCGTTTCATAGCTTCATACAAAATGGTTTATTCTTGTCTTAAATTGACAGGGAAACAGGCTATCAAAGAGTGTCAGCTGGGCAGTGTGCTAGGGGGCGCCACCTGGAATGTTCTGGGAGGTCACAAGGGGTCAGACATGGGAGCGTCGTATCAAACCTTAGACTTGTGGTTGGGTTCACTTTTTGGTGACGTTTCAAGGATAACACCAACTGTATCATATAGGAATTGTTGAATTTCTTTAGGTAGAAGGTTTCAAAAGGTATTATTGGTAGGAAATAAAGGGAGAGTTTTGTTAAGAAATTGGTATAAATATCTTTGAGTTGTTGTTGATTTTAACGTCTGGTTTTGAAGAGCTGGAGATTATAGACACTTGGCATCGAGACTTCAAAGCTCTAACTCCTAAACTTGGACTAGTAAAAACGGTTTCTTTAAAGATTTCATTGGAGAGAAAAGTATTAACATGCTTACGATAGCTGTCAAACATGCATTTAAAAAAAAAAAACTCTTTGAAATGAAACATAGCTTTGCATATCACTTTGGCAAGGGAGGAAATATGATTTATCTTTTTTTTCTAATCACTATCCATCACTACCCTTGGTTTTGCACATTGACAAAGAAAGCTTTTTAGTCCCTTTACATAGAAAACGAATCACCTTTTTTGATGCATCACTGTAGAAAAAGAGCAGACGACAAAAGAAATCCACAAGTCAAAAAGAGAAACAAATGAGAAAATAAAATGTGCATGATCTACGCTCACGTTGACAATGAACAGCAGATGGTTTAGAGGCAGCCGTCAGGTCTCACGTTGGGGAGAGAGCGCACCCGTACACAACAGCGCGTCAGTCTTTAGGCAGGAGACGTCAATAGATGAAGTCACCCCACTTATCCAGAGAAGAAGTCTATGCAGTGTGTCTGTGTGTGTGCTTGTGTGTGCTTGTGTGTGCTTGCTTGTGAGTGCTCTTCAGAGAAGAATGAGGCCAGACGTATGATAAACAAGATCCCAGCTGCTGCTACAGAATCCATGTTCACTGACGTTCAATTATTGAAACAACAAGAAGCTGCCAGCGGAGCTACAAGCATCTGGGGTTTGATAATGATGGACGCTCTGCTGAGGGAGCCAGCGTGTGCGTGGAGATTTGAGGTGAGGTGACCGAGTTGGTCAACTATCCTGTCACTCAGTAGGGGGCGGGGCTACCCTGGGAATCAAACAACATCTACTGAAAATAATGGGGCAGGTAGACAGTATTTGTCTAGATATGTAGTATCAAAAGACGTGACACTGCATAAACCTTTCATCACAGCAGAAAAGGACAGACAAGTGTGCAGCGATGTAGCTCACATGTAGTGGTGCGACATCTCAGCCGTTTGCTGACCCTCGTCACCACGTAATTGGATGATCCCTCGATGGACCGGTATAACAGGGACAGCCAATGCAGGAGATCAAACCTAAAGTACCTTATCTGTAATCTTATCTGTGTCCTGTTAGTCAGAGTGTCTTTGCATGAGGTGCCGATGAGGTACTAACACTAACACCTAAAGGCTCGTCCAGCTATCCGTCCTTTGCCTGTTGCACCTCTCTCTGCAATCAACGGACGGCGTATTTAAAGAAACGTTGAGAGAAGACGGCTAAAGCAGAGACACACACCAACACGCACCCATGCACACACGCACCATACTCCAAGGTGTCCATCAACTAAACCATGTTTACCCCAGAGGTTTTTATATTCTCATCGCTTATTCCAACACTCCTATCACACACACACATGCATGTACACACACACACACACACACACACACACACACACACACACACACAAACGCACACATGCATGTACACACACACACACACACACACACACACACACACACACACACACACACACACACACACAGAGGCGGGCTGCACTTCCTGCTGCCCTGACGTGTCGTCCCAGCTATGTTTAGATAAGGTGTGTGAAACATCTCTGAGTCCCAGGTGGATTCACCACAGAGACACACTCTGTAACCTAAACACCCATCTGTAGGCGAGCCAGAACAATGATATATTACTGTGCAGATTTGGACAAAAAATATTTGGGATGACACAGTGGAGTGAGTGTGTGTGTATGTTTGCGAGCATACGTGCATGTTTCTTTCCGTGTGTATAGGTGTGTATGTGTGTTTGGGTGTGTGTGTGTGTGTGCGTGTGTGCATGCCTATGTATGTGCTTGTGTGTTTATAATTGAATGGGAACCCTGAAGCTCCTCTTCATAAATGCACCGAAGGACAGCGAAGTGGCCCAAGCGCTTGAAGTGGAGCCTCTTTAATTGTCCTTTTGATATAGGCTCGGCAGCACACACGGCCATGAGCGGACTTTAAGTACTCTGATTTCCATTTCAAGGGTTGCTGGGTCAAACGTACAAAACTAGCCATACATCCGGTCTCATAAGTGTCTTCGATAATTTGTGTGTGAGTGTGTGCATGCATGTGTGTGCGCATGCGTGTGCGTGTGTATGCATGTTTGTGTGAGGATGCTCTCTCCCCCCGACGTGACCTCTCTTTACGTGCAACTCATCCACGTCTGCGTGAGTCAAGGTGCATCACAAAGCTCTCCTTCAGCTTATCTTCCTCCATCCTCTTCCTTATCTCTTTTTTTTTCTCTTCAGAAGGCATACATGCTGACTGCCCCCCGGGGAGAGAAATGCAGAAGGTTGAAAAAACACTTAAGATTCAGAAACATCGTAGCGTCCCCCTGAAGGAGGACTCTATGTCTCATTAGGATCATTAGCGAAACGTCGCTTCTGCGTAAACATGCCTTTCTCCTCGTGGCTTTGCGCTCCTCAGTGACCGGAGATTGTGCGACCCATTGTTGTTATTATTAGCATGGTTGACGTGGTTGACGTTCCACCGACGCAACGCGTTGACGTTTAGCATTAACTCGGGACACAATGCGGACGCACTTTAACGACGGCATGGCCGACTGACGCTCTCCAGTCGCACAAACCTAGGTCTGTTCAGAGCTCAAAGCGCACGATGAGCTGTGTTCCTCCCCGCCCGCTAAAACAGGTCATACAGTTCCATCGGTGAAAAAAAAAGATTTGAAATGAACCAAAAGAACAAATGAAGAACGAAAAGAGACAGTTAATACGTTTGAAGGAACAGCTAAATCTTGTAGCGCTCAGCACCCACTCACCGCCCCCGACCCATGGAGATAAATAAATCTATTTTTATATTTTCTACATGATTAAATAATATAATTATGCTATACGTCTTTAAACAATTCTTAAATACCTAAAGGATGGCACCATCTCTTTTACAAAAGAAAAGAAAGTGAACAAAGGAGAAAAAATTATAATAACACATGTGATATAGTTTATAAAATAAAGATTTAAAATAATCATAAACTAATCGAGTCTCGTCATCCAAAGAGCTCAGGACTCTTAGTCTCTCTCTCTCTCTCTCTCTCTCTTTTTCTTCTTTTCTTGCTCAGCACCTCCATGGGCGCTTGAGAAGAATGTGTGCAGAGCAGAGACCGTTCTGTCCCTCCTGGCGGAGAGGGGCTGACGCTTTAACAGGGCCGCTGGTCGCTCCCCCGCGCCTGTTCAAGAGTTCCTCTCACAGGCTGTTTACACAGAGAGACGGAGAGACACAGAGGGAGAGGAGAAGGGGATACAAGCCTGCCTCTCTAACATAGCTGCCAACCCCAGAGCACAACAGCACAGAGCGGAAAGCAGTGATGGAAGTAGGAGAAGAAGAGGGAGAGAGACGGAGAGAGAGAGAGAGAGAGAGAGAGAGAGAGAGAGAGAGAGAGAGAGAGAGAGAGAGAGAAAGAGGGGTTGGGAGCGACAGAGAGCGAGAGGAGAAGTGTTTATGGTACTTCCCGTGTTTGTATTAGAATTATCGTTTGCCAAGAGACAGACCATCAACATGTTTTCTCTCTCTCTTCTTCTCTCCCTTGGACGGTGCCGTTGTTTGGGCCGTCTTTATGTTGTAACCAGGCTGACACTGATCCGAGGCCGGTCTCTCTAACCCCTCCAAACCGTCCCCCTGCCTCTCCCCCCCCCCCCCAGAGTCCCCTGTGTTTCCTCTCTCCTCCGGAGTCTCTCATGGCCTTGACAGGTCTTCCGCTGCTCCTAACTACGTTCCTTCCATGAGTTCCTTCATCTCCCCTGTTCCTTGCTCTTCTTCCTACCCCGTCAGCCCCTACACCTCAAAACGGACTCCCTCCATCCCTCCCTCCCTTCCTCCATCCCTCCTTTCCTCCATCTCTCCCTTCCTCAATCCCTTCCTTCCACTCTCCCTCCTTCCCCCCCCCCCCTTTCTCTACAATGCTACTGGACTGACAGAGTCCAGCATGAGAAGAGGCGCACCATGGGATAAATCAAGCTCCTACTCTCTGCCTCTCTTCTCTCGTCCCTATACCCAGTGAGGCAGCATTTGCTTCGCCGTCCCTGCCTTTGTCATTTATTTTGGCCCTTTGAGGCTTCCATCAAAAGACATTGGAGGGCATGGAGAGAGGGGAGAACAAAAAAAAGAAAATATATCTAATGTGGTAAAAAATAATCTGTGGCAATTGGAATGGTACTCTTTTCCCTCTCTTCTGTGGCAAATTACAATCCTATATTTTCATTGACTCGTTTCAAAACCTCCGCACACTGATAGTAATCTGGGTCTTACATTCTCGTCGCGTCTCCTATCCCGGCCACATGGAGAAGGTGGAAGAAATCTATCGGACCATCCATTTCCTCTCCTCCAATGTTTAGAAATAATTAATTAAAAGATCACTCTCTCTATCTCTCTCTCACGCTCGCTCTAGCTTTGCACTCATTCACTCTTCTCCCCCCCCCCGACCCCCCCCCCCCCCCCCCCCGTGGTCGGGGTCGAGCGCTGTCCTCGCTGAAAGGTGGTGGTCGCTCAGACGTAGGCGGACTCGCTGGACTGCGTGCGGCCCAGGTTGGGTGGCTGGGACAGGTGCGCCATGTCCTTCTTCCGGATCTCGCAGATGGACTTCCTGCGGGCCTGCACGCCCCGGATGGCCGCCTTGATCTTCCTCCAGCCCAGGTGGTTGAGCTCGGCCAGGTTGAGCACCACGCACAGGCCGCTCACGGCAAACATGAACACCAGGAACACCGTCTTCTCGGTGGGCCGTGACACGTAGCACTCCACCTCCTTCAGACACGGGTAGCGGTCACACTCGAAGATGCCCGGCACGCTGAAGCCGTACAGGAAGTACTGGCCCGCCAGGAAGCCGATCTCCAGAGCGTTGCGGAACACCACCTGGATGATGTAGAAGCGTGAGATGCCCTCCTGCCGCCGCACCTTGGAGTTCTTGCTGTGCGTGAGGCCGCGCGGCGCATTGGGGATCTCCTTCACCTCCAGGCAGTCCGCCTCCTCCTTGCCGCCCACGCTGTCGCCGTGCTGCACCAGGATGCCGTTGATGTTGCGCAGCTTGCGTCCCACGCCGCCCCCGCCTCCGCCCCCTCCGCCGCCCCCCAGGCCGCCCCCCAGGCCGCCCCCCAGGCCGCCCCCCAGGCCGCCCCCCAGGCCGCCGTAGTCCCGCTCCAGGATGGGGTACAGGAAGGAGTAGCGGCGGTCCCGCTGCTTGGCCGACTGGTGCACAGAGTAGGTGATGAAGCAGAGGCTGGGCGTGCACACTAGGATGATCTGGAACACCCAGTAGCGGATGTGGGAGATGGGGAAGGCCTTGTCGTAGCAGGCCTGGTTGCATCCCGGCTGGAGGGTGTTGCAGATGAACATGGTCTGCTCGTCCTCGTACACCGTCTCGCCCACGATGGCAACGATCAGGATGCGGAAGATCACCACCACTGTCAGCAGGATCCTGGGAGGGAGAGGCGCACATGTTTAGGCCGATATTTTTTATTACATTTTTAAAGATTGCGTTGTTAATGCCATGTTTTCTTTGTCCGTTGCAATAAAGATAATTTGAATAAAATTGGGTTTAATTGGATTTAATTGTTTTGATTTCAAGTGAGTGGGAGAGAGGGGGCGAAGGACCTTAGGTAAAAGTAAAAGCATAAGGAAAAGAAAGAAGGATGATGGTGATGAGAATGATGACATTCTAAGACCATTTATCAAAGTGTAAGAAAAGCACCACAAAAGATTGCACAGCTTTTGTCACTACTCAAAGCAGAACATTAACTAGTCATTAGGAATTAATGGCCAAAGGAGGCCACAGGAGGACAAGGATTTTCAGACAATCCTTCCATCCATTCTGTATTTGAATGTGTGTGTGTGTGTGTGTGTGTGTGTGTGTGTGTGTGTGTGTGTGTGTGTGTGTGTGTGTGTGTGTGTGTGTGTGTGTGTGTGTGTGTGTGTGTGTGTGTGTGTGTGTGTGTGTGTGTGTGTGCGTGCGTGCGTGCGTGCGTGCGTGCGTGCGTGCGTGCGTGCGTGCGTGCGTGCGTGCGTGCGTGCATGCAAGTGTGTGGGGGGTTGGGTGTGTGTGCGTGCATGCAGGTGTGATAGTGTGTGTGTGTGTGTGTGTGTGTGTGTGTGTGTGTGTGTGTGTGTGTGTGTGTGTGTGTGTGCATGCAAATGTGTGTTTGTGGGTGTGGTGTGTGTGTGTGAATGCAAGTTTGTGTTTGTGTGTGTGTTTGCGTGTGCGTGTGTGTGCGTGTGGGCGGGTGTAAGAGTATACGTGTTTGTAAATGTGAAGAAGCAACACATCAGCCATGAAGCTGCTGCTTCATTTGGCTGGGATAGCATGGTAACCTGCAGATGACTGTCTCTGAATAACTAGAACACACCTCTGTTACACTTGCACACATACCCAAGCACACACACACACACACACACACACACACACACACACACACACACACACACACACACACACACACACACACAAACACACACAAACACACACACACACACACACATACCAATACACACACACACACACACACACACACACACACACACACACACACACACACACACACACCGTCAACAGTCAACGACACACTGTACAAACATTGTCTTTCATCTGGTGATCGGTAACCATATTATTTACATCCACGTATTTCTGTCTTGTTTTATTCTCTCGCATTTATTCTCACACTAAATTACTCACTATGTTACTCTCTCTCTGTCTCTGAAAGCTTCTCTACCTCTCTCACTCTAGCTCTGCACATAGCAACAGATGAGGTGCAGGTAGGCCTTGACTGCAGCTTAGGTGCTACTCGGGTGGTCGTGACATGAGAGAGATTCATATGGCTGTAGACCAACATCAATACATCTCAAAATCACTCTCTCAAACTGTGTTTGGGTCTTTACCCGTGAATATCTGTACCCAAACGCTAGAACCTATGTGGTTTGTCTTTGTGATTCTACCACCCATGTTTCCTGTTGTGTCCATCCCGCTGCTCTTCTTTCATTCATTCAGACATTTGTCCCTGCCTCGCTCTCGCTTTATTCTCTGTCTAGCTCCTTTATAAATGTTTTATTGCTCAGATAGAACAAGTACTGTAGAGGGCTCCATGTGTGTGTGCGTGTGGATGGGCCTTTTATGTTACTTTCACCGCACTCGATCTACTACTAAAACTACACTTTGTTTAACACTGTAAAAAGAGCAAAACACCTACTCACTGGGTTAATATAACTACAGATAATTAAATTAAAGTTGAGCTATCCATTAGCCTTGTGGTTCATCATCATACAAATCCAGAGGGGGCAACATGAGCCCCGTGATTACTAACGATGGTCATTCATGATAATACTGACCCATAAACTATGTTCGGATCCATTAAACCCATTTGAATACCGCATGGCGAAACTGCAGCCATGACTATATACAGAGACTGTGTGCATAATGTGTAATTATGGTGGCCTTTTATAGAGCCTTTATCTATTTCTACAAATAGAAAAACCAATATGTGC
>NC_044063.1:26336697-26356697 GCF_902167405.1 Gadus morhua
GATTAGATGGGTATGAACAGCTCTGAATCGAAATACATGGCAGCAATTCCACTCTCCTCTAGAGATTTTGAAATCATCAATCATTGAATTCATTTTTCATCCATTTGGGGTGTTCTTAATACGATTGGCATGAGGAACGACACATTCACCTGGGTAGAACAGAGGCTTTCATAATGACTATCTGTGAGGTGCGTGCTACCGCCAAGTGCTATGATGTGCATAAATTAACTCACCTAATCAAGTGATGATTAATGAGCATGTCTACCGTCATTCATTAGCACCATCACATTCTAAAGACCAGAGAAAAAACCTTGTTCACAACACGGCCTGATCGTTGTCATTCCATGAATGGTGGACTCAGTTTTAGATTGTATTGAATCTGGGAGCCAGCCGTCCAAGTGTGTGACGGGAGAACATCTGAGGGGAGACGGCACAGTGTCTGGGCCAGAACTATAACTGAGAGGCGATGAGTTGCACCTTTCTTCCTGTTTCTTGACAGAGTTGGCTGAAGCTGTCAGATGGGACGGGACAGGATGCTTCAGCCAGGCTTCCGACTCTGAGAAGTTAACTAGTGCACCTGAGTTTGTGTTCAATGTCAGCCAATTACGCACCTCTTTCACCCAGATTTGAGCTTGTCGCCTGTCAGTTCATCCACTGATGTAAGAGACTAGAGAGCACGCAAAGACAAGGACAATGACACTGACACTCGACACTTCATTTAAATCATTTGTTCATTCATTCAGCCATTCATTCATTTACCCATTAATTTATTTATTCTTTCAGCTATTCATTGATTCATATATTTGCCTTTAATTCATTAATTCATGAATTTAGCCTTTAATTAATTTATTCGTTCAGACTTTAAGTAATTCTGACATTAATTTATTCATGCATTCAGCCATTCATTTATCCACCGCATAGCTGACCTGTAATTTTTTTTTGTTGTTTGTTTATCTATGTAGGTGCTGAGGTGGGACATGCAACAAGTTGTGAGGAGACGAGACTCCTGGTCCCCAGCCAAGGGCCCCGTTGTCTGGGGCCTTTGTCTTTGAATAACTGCCTTTTGCTCCCTTTCTCTTTCAACCCTCACTCTCTGCGAGTGTCTCTCTCTCTCCTTTGTGTGTGTGTCTCTCTCTCTCTCTCTCTCTCTCTCTCTCTCTCTCTCTCTCTGTCTCTCTCTCTCTCTCCGTGTGTGTCTCTATCTCGCTCTCTCTCCTTGTGTGTCTCTCTCTCTCTCTCTCTCTCTCTGTGTCTCTCACATCTGCTTATCATCTCGTACGCCCCTCCTTTCTATGCTCCCACCGTCTGCAATTGTACAGCTCTCTTTCTTTCTTTCTTTTTCTCTCCCTCTCTCTCCGTTTCTCTTCTCTTCCTTCACTACCCATAGGTCAAGCTCTCACTGGCTGCCCAGCTGTGTGCCTCTGTTGGCCTGTGAGGGGAGAGTCCAGCGGATTAGTGACATGGTGAGGTCAGGCCATGTCTCATCTACCGTGACCCATCATTCATGACCAAACACAGAGGGCCATGCAATGCAAGCAACAAATATTATTGAGCAAAGCAATGGATATGTAATACTTAAAAAATACTTAGTTGTGTAGCATGTTATCCTAGCTATCTTTGTTGTGTACGGGGAATGGGGTAACCTGGCGATTGTTAGTGCTTGGCACTTGCTTCTATGAACAGAATTACTGTACCAACAGCGATATATTGCTGTTTCTCCTTCTTCTGACAAATGTTTTTATTGTAAGTCGCTTTGGATAAAAGCCTCCATGGAAATGGAGTTGGAATATAAAGGAACATAAGCACTGAACTAAATATATATACAATAGACATGACCTGAGGTTTCTCCCAAAACAGTGTAGCCACTGAAACTCATCCATTTTCTTCTGGACTCGATTTTCTATTTCTTTATGCCCTGCCTGTTTGGCCTTGTAACCACTTCATGAATAATTTGCTGTTCCACAGTCTGGTGGACTAGAACGGAAGGATGGAACAGGACTTCTCCATGTTTGGTATGAATCACCGGTGTGGCCACAGAAACACGAGTGGTACTTTGATGTCCCATTGTCGTGTGTAATGACCACATCCTTGACTTTTAAGGAAATCACATGTGGGATTTAAGTCTTCTAATCCCATTTGCATATGGGCAATCTGAAATCTTTAATGACTTTAATTGTGTTATGGGACTGCAAATGAATAGCAGGCACATGCTTGTGTCAAATAGTGTGTGTGTGTCTGTGTGTGTGTGTGTGTGTGTGTGTGTGTGTGTGTGTGTGTGTGTGTGTGTGTGTGTGTGTGTGTGTGTGTGTGTGTGTGTGTGTGTGTGTGAGTGAGTGAGTGAGTGAGTGAGTGAGTGAGTGAGTGAGTGAGTGAGTGTGTGTGTGTACTAAACCTCATACTAAAACGTTGTGCATTCATCAAGCCCAATAGAACCCGCCCTCCTACATCACAGCTGTCACTCAGAGGGATTACAGAGACTAAAGGCCCCTCGACCACCACCAACACCACCAACGCCCAGGAATCACTTTACTATGAAGCAGCAGCGGATTCACAGGATAAAGGGGCCCATCGGATGCATGCACCTCTACATGCATATACAAATGCATTTTGGGCACTCAGGCTTATAAAACAAGGCAAACAACACACCAATGCAAACATGGATCACATGAGCGTGTGCATGGGTACAGACAGCACTGGTGTGTCGGTTCTGTGTAGGGCTTGTACATCACATCACATCACATTGATACCACAGCTGCCATTTTGAGAGCATATTGGAAGGTTAGTAACTATGTTGGGAGTAATGTTTTTGTTGAAGATGGTTTAGTAATGACAATGATTTGTCATTATGGTGAGAGATTGTTGTGTATGAAAGTGCCACAGCATCTCATTCTCATGCGACAAAAGTCGCTATATTGAAGTAGGTGTAGGCTCGAGTCCTCTCGATATGGCAGAGTATCATCGCCATTAAAGTCCCATGATGCCATGTACAAGTCCTACTGGCAGGAAGATTCCTAACACCGCATCTCCCAGTCATACCATTGTGGCAAGACTGGGAGATGCATAAAGAAAGGTATGATGATGATGACGACGAAGATGAGGAAGATAATGGTGCGGTACAGTTTACGATATCCCACCAAGGGGCGAGCGGAGCAGGGAAAGAGGAGGAGGAGGGACTCACCTCCCAATCATGGTAGAGTGCTGCTGCACAGCGGCCTCCAGGAGGCGCTCCAGGATGGTCCATTCTCCCATGGCTGACGGTCCAAGAAGCATTCACCACACTCGACTAATCAGCCCCACTCCCCACTGCTTGCGGCACGGTAGCTAGCGATGCCAGGCCCCTCTGCGAGGTGCCTTGTGTGACGGGGTGGAGCGAGGGCCAGGGGGCGGAGCGGTAATGATAGAGGTATCCTGAAGATCTTCAGAGGCGCATCGTTGTGTTTTTTTTGTTTTACTACAGCCACATGCATGCAAGCACGCACACATTCATCCCCGACTGCACTCAAACCACTTGGCTTTCGAGGTTTTCTGTAGAAGAGGCACACATTCTTGTTTACGTATTCCTGTGTGTGTGTGTGTGTGTGTGTGTGTGTGTGTGTGTGTGTGTGTGTGTGTGTGTGTGTGTGTGTGTGTGTGCGTGCGTGCGTGTGTATGTGTGTGTTTGTTAACCTGACAGGCCCTTCTCTGGGTGTATACCTGTTCCCTGTTCCGTCGGTTACTTCGGTCTCTCTCCACCACTATGTGATGTTGTTGTGGTGGTCGGTCTGCCTAAGCAATCCACCGTCTCTGGGGGGCGCCTGACCCTGATTTACTCTTTAACAGCTGGTCTGTAGCCTACTTTTTTTTCTTTTTTTTGGTCATACGCGCTCACTGGAACATTTGAACATAACGCTCCTACACTGTCAGACTACCCCTTTGCAGCCTTGCCTCTGAAGCGCGTTTCTATTCCTGCCGTTCTCGCATCACTGCACTACTGTCAAACTGTCTGGCGAGTAGCAAGCGCTCGGCGCATATGCACATCCCCATCACTCATTCGTACTCACGCGCTCACTCTCAACTAGGCGCCCTATCCCAGTGACAGCATCTTGTTTTGTTTTTGCTTTGTTTAGCTTTTCCGATGTGTTGTGCGCCCGCTCAAAATATCCTAAGTCACCAGGGCTCCCCGTGTCTCAGCAGTTCCCGCCAATCCTCCATCCTTTATCGGCCCCGTCTCTTAATCTTCTTTTTCTTGCAAGGTAGACCGCACTTCTTCCCGCCTTCTCTCTCGATGTCTCCTTTCACCCCGGTGTTCTCGCTCGCGCTCTGCCGCTCTTCTCGCTGTTTTCCGTTCAGGTAGCGCGGGAATAAGGCGCTCCTCGCTCACTATCGTTCGCTTCGCGCGGCACCGCTGAACTGAAGCCGTCGGTGCTCGTGGGGGAGAAAACGCGCGCCACTACTCCCCTCACGCTCCCTCCTCCCTTGCGGCTTTTTTCTTTCGCTTAGTGGGGTTTGTAGATGAAAGAAAACCTTTCCTTCCCTTGCCTTTTGGCCTCCTCCCCCTCCCTCTACGCTGTTCACTATTTGCTTTCACTCTCCGTTTGTACCTTTACACCTGCTCCTCTCGCTCTCGCTCGTCTCTCGTTGATTCGCTCCCACACGCGCGTAGCCTTGCTCGGCCAGGCAGCTCGTGCGCGTGTCAAGAGGATTAGCGAGGAGAATCATCTCTGTTCCTCCCCTTTCTCTCTCGGGCTCTCTCCCCATATACCGTTCAGCCGTCTCTCCAACACCTCACCACTGTAGCTCAACTGTTACATCTTTGATTACGCACCACCACACTAATCCTTTTTTCGCGCTCCATATCGGTTTTGGGACCGAATCGACCGACCATGTTTGTTTGTCTTCCTAATTCATGGATACCATTGGGCTAAAAAGCACAAACATCACTCGCAGAGGTGCGTCACATCCATAGTGCAGACTGAACTTCATATTTTCAGCCATTCGAGTGTGTTGGAGCAAACACTTCAGGGCCTCCCAAAGGGTGGAGGGCCTTTGGGCAAACCGTAGGTAAAAGATTAAGATTTCCCAACTGATTACCCGATAAGAGGCTTTGGTCTTCAGTGTCAAGAGCCACAGGACGGTGTTCAGTCTTCAACCAGAACAAGCAAATTATGCTTCAAGCCAGAATCCATTATTCTCGCTGACCTGCCCATTGAGGGCTTGTGACACTGCTGCACAAATCCTTTTAGGCCTACGTCACAAATTAACCATATCTTTTTATTCACTTTTTTTTGCATTTCGAAGACGCCATGATAACCTATCCGAGCTTTTACAGTTCCTTATGGTAAATTAACTGCATTTATACAGCACTTTTCTACCAAGTGGCCAATGAAAGCACCTTACATCCAACAATTCACACACTGAAGGCAGTGTCATAGGCCTACATGCAAAGCGACAAGAGCTCGTCGGGAGCAGTTAGAGGCGTCTTGCTCAGGGACACTCAACTAGTGGGAGCAGGGGATCGAACTAGCAACCTTCCGTTACCAACCAACCCGCTCTACCGCCTGAGCCTTACGCCTCTCCAAAGAGGATAACCCAAGCCATCTTTTATGCAGTTCCTAATGATGCATGGGCATTTTGTCACAACCAAGACAGATTGAGCCTTACCCACAGAATCCCTGGATGTATTGGCCGTAATTAGGCCATTCGAGAACCGCACATGGAAAGGATGACATTGGGTCAATCCACCCCAGTAAACCATACACAACGAAAATGCGAGCAATAAAATATTTATTTAAATATTAATTGCATTTCCTAGGGATACAAAACCTGCAAAAACACAACTCCTTGACCAACCCAAGCAGCTTTCGGCAGACACATTTATTTATTTTCATTTATAAGCATCAACCCAACCATTAATGGTGATGGGACCATAGACTTTAAAACGTCCATCGACCACTTGAAGCCATGGTCAGTCCGTGCAAAGCATCTGTTGTCTGGGGCGTCCATTTATACGTGGCTTCAAATTGTATACATGTCGATGGTGATGGCGATCAGAACCAGGGGCATCGCCTGCTCCTTCAGTGGCTAATGGAGTTAGGTGATTTCTCTGAATGACCTCTTCTCCACATATTTGATCTTGAGTCTTCGCTTGAACCTACGAGGAAGAAGATGTATGGAAGCAACAATGAGATTAAATGAGTCATAAATAAGTACAACAATGAGATAATTATATACAACAGTGTTTCTAATCGCCAACAGGGAGAAAGTGGATGGGATTTTTGGGAGATGTATGCAAAGGTGAAGCCCTTACTTTGCTCTCTCCCTGGGTTCAATCAGGTTCCTCTTCTGCAGACTCTTGAACCGGTCCTTGAGGACACTGCCCTCTGGCTGCATGGCGATGGTGGTACAAGAAGCGACAGATAATGAGACAAGACCGATGCCACGCACGGCTGCGATTCCATCATAAAAATCAAACATTATGGAGAATGAGGGAAGATTTTAATGGCCAGGAGAATACAAACGTTCGTACCTTGAGTGTTCGGAGCGATCCCGTCAGCTCGTTGGTCAGCTGAACCTCAAGGTCCTGGGCCGTGAATCTATAGAGAAGAGAACCAATGGGAGAAGCTCAGACACAGACCCCGGGCTCAGATTGTCATTTGAATAATTTAATACACAAAAAGTAAAAACATTATGTCATGTACAGGGCAGCCTTAAGGCTACAGGGATCTAGGTCAATTGCTCCGACTTCAAGCAAGCTTAGAGAAGCCTCAAGTTCACCCATTTGCATTAAGCTTTGCATCGTTAGAAACAGTCATATTTTTGAATGGTCTTGCATCATTCCCTCGCATCATTCCCCCATTTTCCCCTGAGACGAGAGAGATCTAACACTTACTGCTTTAAATGACGCTCATTTGTTACCGTGTGACCCATGTGTCCGGTAGATCACACGAGTGCTAAAGAAGCAATGAGTAGGCTACCAAAGATGCAGTCGTTTATTCATAGTACCATCAGGAGGCGCTTTTGGCCGTGTTCTACAAGATATTCTAGAACACTCCGGGAGCTCCGGCAGGAGACCCGAAGCTCTACATCTAAATAATATAATATATAGACAAGGGTGCATACAACGCTTTGGCGTAACTAACGGGAGATCGAAAGAATTTGAAAAAACAAAAAACATTGAGCAGCTACTTTTGTGTTCGCCACCTGTAAAGAAAAAGGCAGACGGAGCCGGAGCAGAAGAATATATTTTCTTGAAAAGTGGCGCCAAGGCAAGATGTGCCGTGGCTCGAAGCGAATGATAAGCGCACTGAAATGTGCGCTCATATGCGCTGTGCGGACACTGGAGAACTGAGCAGAATCAGCTGACTGCAACATTCCTTACTGTGAGATATTCAAACGCACCGTGGTCAAGCTGCTGTAGTTTTAGAAAAAAATAGATAAAGTGGAGCAAAAAGCTCCGGATGATATTATGAATAAACGACTGCGTCGGGTGTTTCCGAAGTCTCTGGTCCTTCCACATCATTCTGAAGTCGTGGTTCAATCTGGACTGCAGAGATTCAAAGCCAACGTTTCTTCCCCCAATTCTTTCCGTACCCCCGAATTACATCCGCAGCCAACCAGGCCAGCTATAAATTGATATAGAGCCCGAACATTAAATGGAACGCCGGCTAATTACACTATCTGGTTTTGGCGTGTTGCTTTAGATTGCCGTGCAAAAAAAAACACATCATCCACTGGACGGTTTAAGTTGACTCCTCTGCTCCTGAATAACCTATCCAGCACCGGATAAGTCTCGCTCGCAATTGCGCAACACTGTTCAGGTGTCCGACCCGACCGACACAGTATTTGTTTTTCACCCGTTTCATCCAAATTGTTGGGATCACCCTTCGGGGACCCGCACATGACTCTGGCCGAGATAACCCCACTGCAAGTCTTGTTGAGGAAGTACCAGACACTACCGAGAACCCAACGCAGCCTTTAATTCATAATATCACCCGGAGACGCACACAGCTTTGGGCCGTGATATTGTATATATAGACACCAATATACTATATAAAACGACAACAATCACTTTCTCCTCCTGCGACTCTGGACTGCAAGGAGTGAAGGCTGATTGGCTGTTCCACCAGTGAAATGCGCCTTTAAGGGTTTTTATAGAGTGGGTGGAGTTTGGAAATGGGGGAGCAGATGGTCATTTTCTTCCAAACTAACTAGAGCTACCTTAAAATGAAATCCTGTACATTGCACCTATAATAAAAATGCATAAATAAGACTCCTTTACTTGAGTTTGCCGAGACGCCGGGGCCTGTACTTCTCGGCCTCCTGGTTAGCTCTGCGCTGTGTCTGTCTCTCCTTGGTCCTTTGCTCCCTCTGCCGCAGAGACACCTTGATGGAGCGCAGCTGGAACAGCTGCTGCTGCTGGCCCGTCTTGTAACGTGAAGCAAGACGGCGCTGCTCCTGTAAGGTGAAGGAGGAGGCTTTACCGTTACCGCTAGCCAGAACACCAATGGCAATCGGTGTAGATATGCCAACAGAAGCCAATGCGAAAGCTCTGGAAACTTCCATTTCGGGAATCACACGCTTTCAAAAACAATCATTTCATTTGGGTTTTTTACAGCATTAAGCATATTGCATGATTAAGTAAAACATGCAATTCATTCATTAATTTAAGTCAAGTATTTCAAGTTAATATTTAGAGCATATAAACCAGAGAATTGTGCTGTAGGGATGACCCGACAATTATAGAATATTCCATCCTGGAAGGCATCTACCTAAATGTCCTCAGATCCCAGGAGACCGTTAACAACAGTTTCCCGAGCACCACCTGGAATCTTCACATTCCTTTTAAAGGGAATACTGGGAGCGCAAGGATGGAATCATCACTGGACATTTTTCCCTCGACTAAAAATATGGGAATCACCTACAGCGTTTCCTCTAAACAGCCAAAATGTAAATGAATGCCAAAGATCCTTAACACCGAGAAGAGTGATTGATTAGTTTATGACACAAAATAAGAATGTGGCAAAGAATAGCAAAGTGGAAAATCCAGTTGCCCACCCACTGGGTGTAGTAGGCTACAATGCATTCTGGGATACACATACCTTAATCTTCTGCACACGTTCCTTCTTCCTCTGCTTCTCCGTCTTCTTCTCGACTAAATTAAGGATTCCCAAAGTGCAGGCACTATTGAAATCATTAGCATCATAGTCTTCTTCTTCCAGACCTTCCACCTGCTCTTGGAAGACGCTCTCCTAAAAAATAAAAATATTCATGCATTAAGTAATCATACTTTCTGGGCACATACAACAATGGGCATTTTTGGACGATGAATTGTGGCTTGTGGGTCGAAGACGTACCTCTGTGGCCCTGTCGTCTTTGTCGTATGCCAGCTGTTTTATTATTTTGTTCTCCTCTTTTTCCTTCTTCACCTCCACTTCATGGGCCTTCAGCAGCAAGGCCTGTGTCAGCAGGTAAGGGAGGAGGTGCATTAGACAGTGCTCCAAGACACAAAAACATTCTGGGATACAGCGCGTAGATTGGGACGATGGAGCTGCATTTTCATCAACCTTTGAAGCAAGCAGATCACTAGTCTGGCTATTGCCAGACCAAGCTCAAATCGTAGATTGCACGTTGGTCTGGGGAAGCTGCTGTCATTATCTTCAGCACATTAAGCACAGTCGTTTTTTGCGTCCCTGTATCCCAGTCATAAATATTTGGCCTGTTAAGCCCTTTGCGACTGTAATGGTGATTAATTTGATGATACAAATAAAAGTTAATTGAATCTCACGGGCCTAGTTCAACTGACTGTACGCAATTGGCTGTTTGCCGTCGCTTCCCTGTCGTCATTGTGTTAAACCAGCCAAGGGGAAAAGCCAGCTTGGTGATTGCCTCACGCAAAAGTGTATCGGAAGCAGAAAGAAATGTGTTGCTCTTCTCCAGACCCTTGTGCAGGACGAACTCAAAATAGCAGAATGGGCGGGGCTACCCAGTCTAGTAGATCACAGGATAAACCAAGATATTTACAAAAACATTAAACTACAAGTAGATATTTTAATATCCTCAGATCCCAGGAGACCGTTCACAACAGTCTCCAGAGCACCACCTGGGAATCTTCACATTCTCCGTAAAGGGAATACTGGGAGCGCAAGGATGGGTTCATCACAGGATAATTGCCACTCAACTAAAAAAATTGGACTGTTTTTCTATTAAATGGCTAAAATGTAACGAAGGCCAATAAACTCACAATATATTTGGGTCATTTTAGAAGTCCACATGACCGAATGCATTTTCAAAAACTGGTAGTCGTTTTTTGCGTACCTGTATCCCAGAACCAGGGGCAGTATGGACAGGTCATTAGGCTGGCCACTACCATAGGGAGTCAGAAGCAGGCAGAAAGAAACCAGTACCTGATGGGAGAAGAAGTCTGGGTTGTAGGAACCTCCGGGGGCGATAATCTCCACAGCTGGAATAAGGGAGGACTTCTCGTTCCACTTCCACCCACGCTGACACACAAGATGAAGCCATTAATACACAGTACACCCAAGATGGAACCAATGGTTGAGCGTTATGGTTGTAGTCTTGGCAGCCAGTGAAAATAAAAAAAATAATGAATTGCCCGAAACTTTGATATAGTATATTTCAGTCGTGTATTGACATCGGATGATTGGTTTTGCTCACCTTGACCGGCGCCTTGCCAGTCTGACGAAGGTACCATGGGTCACGGGTCTCTTTGGCTGTGTGAATAACATAAGACAAGACAGTAACATTAAACCAAGTATTTAACATAGTAAGCATTTCAGCCATAGAGATAAAATAAATAATCAACCGATGGAGCCTTCAAATGTAGGTTATTTTTGTATACATGACTTTCTGCTACAGACGATTTTGTACCCAAATCCAATTCCTAACTCTTACTACAACACCATCAAGATTCTACCCATGGGCTCAACTACAACCTATATTAATATCCTCAGATCCCAGTAGACCGTTCACAACAGTCTGCCGAGCTCCACCTGTGTGTCTTCACATTCCCTGTAAAGGGAATACTGGGAGCGCAAGGATGGAATCATCACAGGACATTAACACCCCCCCCAAACTAAACCCCCATTTTATTATTTTCAGTTCCCAGAAAAGAGTCCATTACTTTATTAAATGCATTGCAGGTAGGCAGATTTAGGGTACAGAATGGAAATTTCCCTGGTCATAAAACTCACTCTCTTGTCCCCAGATGTCATAGAAATCTCTTGTGGGGTTGTTGGGGGCATCTGCAGCAGTCGTCTTGGTCGGCCCGTCAACCTTGGTGGGCGGTCTGTGTTTCTTTGGCACTTTGCCTATGGCGGCCAGCTGCTCCGCCTTTTTGGCCACGTTGCGCAACTTCTTAGCATTGGGTAACTGGTAAGCAAGGATACTGGGGAGAAACATTTACATTTACTAGTCAGAAAAAAACATTTTTTGCTGTGAGAATCAATGTGGGCAAGTTTCAGACAATAGGGTAAATTTGACCCCGTCGCCTTAGAGGAAAATTCTTAATACTGAAAAGAATAAACGGTCTTGCGAATACAATAAAAAAACCGAATAGAAAAAAAATAGAATAGGAATACTATATCCATAGCTTAGGGTGGAGGTGTAGGCCTAGTACATGGAGAAATGCATCATGGCAAGTCAAAATTCTTTCTTCAAGAGATGTGAAACTTACTCCTTGGGCACAGGGACGAGCGAGTTGTTCTTCAGTATCAGATCTACCTTCAGGGGACGCGATGCTTTCCGTCTCCCAGTAGGTTCCACCACTCCAAGAAGAGAGACAAAAGCAATATTATCAAACTACCTTACCGTTAACGCAGGAACAATGGAGATGCCATTATGAGTTGTTAACAGCTTGCCGGTCGTTTTAATGTTTACCTGTCTGAGTTCCAGCTTTCTTGTCTCCGGCATCCAAAAAGAACAAGCTCTCATCCGATTTATCAGATATCAGGCCTCTGTCGATAAAGTGGTACAATTTTATTAGTTAAAAGTAATTTTTCCATTAGCTTTCAACGCCAAATTAAGATAGAGCAATACATACAATTAATCTATTTTGTGTCGACATAACAAGCATACGTATGCAAAAGATAAAGATTGCATTATATTCCAGTCCATCAAAACTGCTTACGAAACCAAGAAAGAGTAGCATCACCACGTCGATGGAGGTAAACAACGAAGGCCCCAACCTGCGCTGCTGATTGTTTCTGGTTGAGTCCAGTAACGGCCAACATAAACTGCATAACGTTATAGCCCGTGTAGTGGAAATTGTAGCGCGTGTGTAGGACATTATAGCCCGTGTGTTGGACATTATAGCCCGTGTGTTGGGCGTAGTCGAGGCCACACTGGTTGAAGAAAGTCGAGCGACCAATGAATTCACGAACACGTGGAAATGTTGTGAATACAATTACAATCCTTCAACAAGTCCTTCGAAGAACAACAATAACTCGAGACTATTTTTATATCTATCGGCCATTGTTACATAAATGACCAGAGTCTAAGAGCCTTTTTGATGGTTTTAGAAAGGTGCGGAGAAGAAGACGCGTTTGCTTACCCTGTTGTCCTCTCCTGAAGTCGTACGTCTTCTAGGAAGTCCTCGACATCGTTTACATCAATATGTTTGTTCCAGTTCTTTTTCTTGTTCTTATTAATACGCTTTCTCCGATTACTAACCAAATTCTCCGGCTTAATTGAAGTATTTAAAGTCATAAAACCAGGCTGCGACGCCGCCACGCGCTTCACCCTCCTGTTCGGCGCCATGTTGGAGTGAGAGTCGAGGGTCTTCTTTTATGGTGCGAATTTCGGGTTGGAAGCGAACTCAGCCACTGCGCCCCCAAGGGGAATATATAGGACACGACCGGAAGCGCAGATGTTCATTGTGTCATTTTGTAAATGTTCTATATTCACGTGTGGCTCTATTCATGTATGAACAAAATTTCACTAATTCATTAATGCATACATAAAGGGGAATTAATATAATTAGATATATAATGGCATTCGTATGGATACCGTACGAATTATCCAAATAAAGTTAGTAGTTTGTTACAACGTTAATTCGTTCAATTAAGTATAAAACAAACGCTGAATAATCGTTTCAATATGCACGTTGTTATATGGTATTATTCTAATAAGACATGGAAAAGTCAAATTTACTGGTTGTCGTTTAACAGTTTAACAAATTCTAAGCTTTAGCCTATACGTTATATTTGGGAGCCCCAAAATGATACTTGTAACTTGTTGAATGAGATTGAATGCAAATGTGTGTGTGTCCTGGGTCGTGTGTGTGCGTGTCTGTTTGGGGGGGGGGGGGGGGGGGGGGTGGTGGAAATCAAGAAGTTTAATTTCAGCCCCATGTAAAATGTTTGTTCCTAGTGCATCATGGGAAACTTGTCTTCTATCATTTTCCTATGTTCTCTTTTACCCTCCCTTCATTTTATTGAGAGAACAACGCTTTAGAGACTCGAAAATAAATCCCAAATTCAAAGCTGTTATCTTCTGTAAAGTTTTGAGAGGTAAGTGTGAAATTTTTCGTAAAACCTTAATATTTCCTCTGCTGTCGTTACATTTAGTGGATGGGCATGTTTTGTTTTTTATTTTTGATGGAGAAGAATCGCCAGAAAGGCGATCATTATCAGCCTGGTAGAGGAGACGCGGGTCTCAAAGCTCTTGGTGTGGTCGATTTTGACTCGAAAATGCGGCCAAAGTGAGCGGTCATCTAAGAAAGGGTTGTCCATAAATAGTTCCTTAAAGGTGTATATTTTCTATTTTTAAATTCGGATTCAAGTTTCATGCGGTCGTTTTCTATTATTCGGTCGTTATCGTGTTCAGTTTCTTCTTTGGAACAACGCTTTTCCTTCCCGTTTACATTCTCGTTGTAAGCAGCCAGCAGTCATCTTTCTGGGCGCTCGTTTCACTTCATAGCGCAGCCCGCGCGGGCGGGAACTCGTGGTTTTCCGACGAAATAGCTTATTTGGATTAAAAAATCAAGGCTAGCGTGTACGCGGGAGAGCAAGACCAATGAAACGAGCCAACCTGTCTTTAGTCCGCAGGAGGCGGGGTTAGTCGTTTGATCCTCTTTGCTGCCATTGGTTAAATTTCCAGACAGGTCCAACCCTAATGAAAATGTCTCGATGCTGATTGGATTGAAATGTAAATACAAACGTTATGATTTGCTACCTAAAATGTCACAGAAAATGGTAACATTGCATAAGCCTCCTCCTGGATACAATTGGCAGTATATTTCTAATTTCCTCAACATTGATAGATTTCCTTTCAGATTGATCTGATGAAAGTCGGAGAAAATTAACAGATTGTAATTGGATCATGTAGGCCTAATTACATTATGCCGAATCCCAAACTTGACTACAAATTAATTAGTATAGATTTTCTAAAGTTTTTTTTTTCATTTTTCTCAGGTGATCTCTTGAAGCCATGGCCCGTACCAAGCAGACCGCCCGTAAATCCACCGGAGGCAAAGCCCCTCGTAAGCAGCTGGCTACAAAGGCTGCCCGCAAGAGCGCTCCGTCTACCGGGGGCGTGAAGAAGCCTCATCGTTACAGGTAGACTGAAGTGCCACATGTTTACGCAACCCCTACATTTGTGTAATAAAATGATGCAAGTGTTAAACCACGAAAATATCCTAAATTCTTTTTTTTTTTAAGAAAAACGGAATAAACAGTTGGAAACCCTAACCTTTGTCTCAGGTTTAATTTAGCTGTACTAATGAGAAACCGGCATTAAGCAGCCTAGTGTATGTACATGGTTGCATATGGATACAATTTACTTTAATCCTTTTTTAGGAAATGATATTGCCATTGGAAGATATAATTATTTCCTTACTTTTAATAATTTTGTGCTAAAAACATCTTCCTCTCCAGACCTGGAACCGTGGCTCTGCGTGAGATCCGTCGCTACCAGAAGTCCACTGAGCTGCTGATCCGCAAGCTGCCCTTCCAGCGTCTGGTGAGAGAAATCGCCCAGGACTTCAAGACCGACCTGCGCTTCCAGAGCGCTGCCATCGGAGCTCTGCAGGTGAGAACCGCGTGGCTCTTTGTCCTGCATGCTAATAAACGGACTGTCTGTGAAAACTTGGGAGTCGCAGGTGTTCCCTGGGGAGCCGCGAGGAGACAGCCCTTCTAACTCTTCCCTGTTCCTCTCCCCGTGCAGGAGGCCAGCGAGGCCTACCTGGTGGGTTTGTTTGAAGACACCAACTTGTGCGCCATCCACGCCAAGCGTGTGACCATCATGCCCAAAGACATCCAGCTGGCCCGTCGCATCCGCGGGGAGCGTGCTTAAGATGCATTCACGTTGATCATTTCCATTTTCCTCACATCCCCTCACCCCCTACAATCTTTACTTGTAGTTTGGTTTGAGGTTCTATATACTCTTGATTGTGTTAACTGTAAACTGTGCCGTCACGTCACCTTTGGTGCTACTAGTAGCAAAGTCTGCTATAGAATAGTGTTAATTATGTTTAAATGGCATGGTAATAAAACAACACACTAGGCCTACTTAAATCCAACTAACCAGCTCCAGAGAACTATTATTGTCCTTATGGTGGAGTTGTTATCAAGAAAAGAAGACTGAGAAAAGTTTGGGTTCTCCAATTAGCATAGGAAATGGCATTTTCAGTCTACATTGGTATGGTTGATTGATATTATCATCTAACATTGTGGTATTTCCTTAAGAGATTTGGTGAAACAAAGTGTTTTCTATGACATTGATGTATTTCTACTGTTATTGTATAGAAAATTACAAAAATATCATTCTGGCTGCCAATTTGAAATGTCATTGTTGTGTAATGACACCGCATGCTTTGGTAGACTAAAAGCGGCATATATGTAGCAGACAGACCTTTGTTGATGGTTTATTTTTCAGCCTTGTTATATCCAGGTTATGACTTATGGTTTCTCTCTCAGGTTGATATGATAACCTTTGATTTTTTTTTACTACTGTTTTTGATTTATGTCGTCTTTTTTATTTTTACAAATATTTGTACTCAAATTCATGCGCAAATATAACAAAACATAATCTTGTGGTTAAAAAATTCGTTGCAAATACATCGTCAAATGTTTTATTTAAAGCAAAACGGTAGAAACTTATCAAGTTCAAACATGTTATCGGATTCCAGTTACCACCATTCGTGTTTAACCTTTGAATGATAAACATGGTAGTTATTTTAATCTGCACACTGTTATAATAAGCAAACATTCTTAGAGAAGATCATTTAAAAGTTTTCAGGAACACAATGTGATTGCATAAATACAAAACATCTAAGGTTAGTTAAAAATAAGTATATAAAAAACGAAAGTCAAAGTCGTAAGAAATTTCTGATCGAAGTGTCAGAATGAGAATTACTTTTATTACATCTTATTGTACAAGTAAACAAGAAGAACATTCTATGGTTTGGTTCCTCAACAACCACTTAGCAGATAAAGTAAAAAATTGAAATGTGTAAAAATGAGTAGCACATATCTAAACAATAAAATTAAATACTACGGATTACTATTAAACTATATATATATATATTATATTACTCTATATAATGAGCAAATATTCTTAGAAAATATCAATTAAAACTGTGTTCAGGAACACAACGTGATTGCATAACAAGGCCTACTACAAAACACCAACAGTGAGTAAATAACAAAAGTTTCATATACCCCCCAAAAAACAGGCAGTTTTTAAGAATACAAAAACGTATAGTCAAATTCGTAAGAAAGTGTGGGTATAAAGTAGGTATACCTAAACGTGTCGTGGACTCTCTCTGTCAACATTGGAGGCCTTGTTTTCAGCTCGCAGGAATAAATAAACAGTTGCATTGTGGGACCATTGATTGACGTGGCGGCCATTTCCCCGCTGGACGCTCACTTCCCATTGTGGGCACGAAGAAAAACACAGACAAACCGAACACTTCTCCCGTAGTACCGAGACATTACTCCGAGGTAAGTGCACAGCAAAACAACTCATGCAGCATGCTGTCGAACTTGTTTTCTTTTCTCGGGTGTTAAGTTTCGAAAATGTAATTCGATGTTTTCGGCCATGCTGTAGTTTTACCGGTGTAAAGAAATAACAAGCGGCGTGTGAAACGACAGCGGAACGTCGCCTTTCTGCTCGCGCTCCGACGAGGCGGAATTCTCTTTCGAATTATGCGCGCGGGTTCAGTTCGGTTCTACGCGGCTGACGGGGACCGTTTGGCTCCCGTGAGTGACCCTGTGCGTTCCTTATCATGTCTTCTTTGGTCATGTAATAGTATTGGAAGTGGTTGACCCTGCTCACGTTTATAAAACCGCAGTTTTTTGTGCGCTACTCCCTTTGCTCTTCCGCTCTCGGTCTTTATCTCGTTGGCGCATCAGCCCGCCGCCATCATCACCCGGGTGCGGAGGCCTAGTCGTGACGTCACTCGGACTGCCACGCCCACTTCGAGCAATGGGGAACGCTGATTGGCTATGGCAAACATTGCACTAGCCATGCGTGGACTATTGTTTTTTTTGTTGTTGTTTTTTACCAGTAGCAATTTTGCGTAACTGTTTGAGAGGATACGGATCAATACTTTTTTATTGTACTTTTGTATGAGCATTTGTTTGTTTACTTATTAAATAGTTTGGAAAGTCGGTGATTTGGAGCGCGAGTGAATGTCTCCGGTTTTTCTTTCTTGAGAGAACTAAATATGAGCGAGAAAGCTTAATAACAAATTCATTATAGATGTACTGAGCTTAGTTTACTCTTTTCTTTTTCTCAGGTGATCTCTTGAAGCCATGGCCCGTACCAAGCAGACCGCCCGTAAATCCACCGGAGGCAAAGCCCCTCGTAAGCAGCTGGCTACCAAGGCTGCCCGCAAGAGCGCTCCTTCTACCGGGGGCGTGAAGAAGCCTCATCGTTACAGGTAGACTGGCCTTCCTGTGCAAACCAGTTTAACAGCCATTGATTATGTCTCTTGATGGCCTAATGTCTACCCAATTACCACGATTGGAGGATTTGGAACTTTCAAAAGAAAATAAATTGCCCAAAAGCCATATATTTTCTCGGCCTGTCGTAATTGCTGTGTAGGTGTCATCAAAGTGGGATAGGTTTATTTTTATACTCGAAACATCATTCAAATAATTCAACTGTGCAAAACTCTCATACATTTACATTGCATTTATTTATAACGTACAATTAAACTAGTTAATATTCTTACTACTATTATTGCAATTGCAAAATGTAGGATCATTTCTCAATATCAATATTTACATTTTTTTATAATTCGTTATCATTTGAATATAATGCATGAACTTATTTATTTTTTTTTTACAAAAATCCTTCTCATTTTCTTTTAAGAATGTTATAAATGTTACACATTTTCTATGCTTCCATGCATATTTTAACCTATATGGGAGAAACTAAAGAAATCCATTTTCCAGCTGGGGATCAATAAAGTACATCTGAGGTGTACAGCGGCGGCCCCCTATCAGGTATAATGGTAGTGCACATTGATGAGCACGGGTCACCAAACCTCCTAACATTTCAAAGGCCTGGAACCGTGGCTCTGCGTGAGATCCGTCGCTACCAGAAGTCCACTGAGCTGCTGATCCGCAAGCTGCCCTTCCAGCGTCTGGTGAGAGAAATCGCCCAGGACTTCAAGACCGACCTGCGCTTCCAGAGCGCTGCCATCGGAGCTCTGCAGGTGAGAACCGCGTGGCGCTTTATCCTGCATGCTAATAAACGGACTGTCTGTGAAAACTTGGGAGTCGCAGGTGTTCCCTGGGGAGCCGCGAGGAGACGGCCCTTCTAACTCTTCCCTGTTCCTCTCCCCGTGCAGGAGGCCAGCGAGGCTTACCTGGTGGGTTTGTTTGAAGACACCAACTTGTGCGCCATCCACGCCAAGCGTGTGACCATCATGCCCAAAGACATCCAGCTGGCCCGTCGCATCCGCGGGGAGCGTGCTTAAACCCTCTCTCACTCTCCCTTTCACCTCTTCTGCTGTTTCACCTCCTTTCCTCCCTTCCTTCCTTCACCCGTCTATCTTTTCCCCCCCGTTCCATCCTGCTCCCTCCCGGTGTCGGTAGTATGTAGAGGAAACTTATATGATTATATTATGAATAAAGTGTATAGTTGTGTTTTTCTTAGTGCTCTTGGCAGCAGGCTTTTAGGGTACTCTCTTTGTGTGCATGTACCTGCTCTGTGGTGATCAGGCCTCACCTGCACACACTCACACCAGCGCACGCTCGCATGCGTGTCTGCGTTGGCAGTCTTCAAGCTATGCCTCAAGAAGTGTACCAATTCAATAATAAAGGTGTTATTTTGTGCACAGAAAAAGGAATAGATTTGATGGGATTGCGAATGGAGGGGGAACAGACAGGAGGCGGGGTCTGCTGGGTGTCTCTGCTGCCCAGCAGGGTGCTAGGAGAGCCTCACTCTCTGCTCCTGCCAGGTGCTCTACCTGAGTAGAGGTAGTGCCCAGGTCACGGGCTGCAGCCACTTGCTACACTCCCGCTAGCAACGCTGGAATGTAACTGCGCCCCGTTGTGTCTGTGTGTGATGGGCAGCTCTGATCAGCACTGCATATTGTATACAATTCATAAAGTATCTTTTGAAGAAGATTGATTTTATTACCGTATATTGATCGTCGCCGTCATGACTGTTCTGTTTCTGTTTTTAATTTGACAATAACAGGCATGGGGTTTTCACTGCAGACATTTTGTGAATGACTTGAGGATGGGGGGTGTGATTCAGATACAAATAAAACGTTACCTTTTTCTACTGACAAACAAAGTCATTGTCTTGCTTAGGCAACCAAAGATAAATCTTTAAAGATTATTTTCCTAATTGAAGTAACATGATCCAGTTTCTTACTGTTGGCTCATACTTAATAGTATGAGCCAAAGCATGAACATGGATGTTAAGATTCAGAGATATTTTTTAAGATTGGCTAGGTTTTGATCCAGGCCTTTTTATGCAAAGGTTTGTTGCGATTGGTACTTACTCCAAAATAAGGCGAAATATATTTTTTGAAAAATGAACTGGAA